>NC_089212.1:25594251-25764251 GCF_963930695.1 Labrus bergylta | reverse complement strand
CTCACTCTCTACACATCTCACTGATTGGACCTTTAACTTCTGAACAAACCTGAAGGAACGTACTTGTTTTGTGAGTTGCCGTACTTCCCAAATGGATCCCCGGCTTTCCCTCCGTCTCCGGTGAAGATGTACAAATATCCATCGAGGCCAAACAGCAGCTGACCTCCGTTGTGGTTGGCGGCTGGCTCGTCGATCTCAAGAACGACCCTGAATGTAAAAAAAGGTTCAGTTCAGTTCAATCATATCTACTTAAGTGATCGACTTGTTTCTGGTTTTGGTTTCTTAACGTTTCTTAAGAATGCCCTGAAGTTATTATTCTCCATCCAGCTTTCATCATATCAACAGTACTGATGTTTATGTCAAATACAGTAATTATTTGTCTTCAGAGAAAGAAGTGATAACAGAGCCGGCCTCAGGCGTCACAAAGTCCCCCGACATTACAGAGAAATGTGCTTGCTCAGGTACCTTCATTTTTGGCAGATATTCTGGGGGAGGGTACACTCAAGTTCTGAGGAAAGCTACCTCTGAGATTGTTGTTACCTAACCAAAACAAAGGAGGTGATTGTTTGTGTCTCGCTGCGTACCTACAATTCTACAATTCACTTAGCAGACGCTTTTATCCAAAGTGACGTACATCAGAGAGTAAGAACAACACAAGCAAGGATCTAAAGGGAACAATGTGAGTAAGAGCAAACGATCAGCTTTGAGTCTGATTGGACACACAGGTGCTGACAGGAAGTGACCAGAGGCAAAGCACAACATTGAGGGCAGTTCTTGAGAGCTCTAATCAGTATAGAAACCATCTTATAAGTCGTCGTTATCAAACAAAAACCATCGTCATTACCATCATCATCATCAATAATATGGAGACCATCATCATTAAGTTAGTAGGTATTGAAAGAGCTGGCTCTTTAGCTTTTTCTTAAAGGTGCAGAGGGACTCTGCAGATCACATGGAGTTTGTACCTCTCTGAGTGAGGATCGGCCACGTTCATATCGTTGGCCGACACCTTCATCTCACTGATTCGGACTCTGTCCAGCTTGCTGTTGACCTGGATGGAGTAGTAGATGAAGAAGCGCCCGTTGTCTCTGTACTCGGGGTGGAAGGCCATGCCCAGGAAACCCCTCTCGTCCCCCAGCCACTGCGTGGTCATCACCTCCCCGCTCAGGTCCAGGAAGGGCCGCTCCAGCCGGCTCCCGTTGTGCAGGTAAACCCAAACGAAACCCACCTGCTCGGCGATGAACATGCGGTGCGTCTCGTCGCCGGCGTGCAGCATCAACACGGGGTTCCTGAGGTTGTTCGCCACCTCCGTCAGGCACAGCTGCAGACAGCCTCTGGGGTCCTCCGCCACCCGCCCCAGGTTGCTGTTGAGGTCTTGGCTCTTCAAGACGTTGGGGTAGCAGTAGTCCTGGTCGGAGAGGTCGACTAAGCTGCAGAACGTGGACGCGTCTCGCCCTGAGGTGTCCCGAAGGAGCCGGTTCTCGGTTAGATATTTAACCGCGTGGCGACATTTACCGTGGAACTCGGAGCAGTAGCCAAAGCAAAGACCAGGAAGCTCTCTGACGGGCGTGTACGGGTCCTCAGCGTCGTACAGGTGGGCGGCATATGGAGAGCACTCCTAGATGGAGAAAACACAGAACACTAAACTGTAAAGATGATCATAGAATCATTTCAAAAACACCCAAAATAACATATAGATAACATATAGGTTCAAGTGTAAAGGTGATGATTTTTTGGAAATTTGGACACCCTTCTTTAGATATAGTGGTAAAAGACGAAAGGGAATGATGGATTACAGCCCAGAAAACAGACAAAGGGATATTTTTGGGTCATAGGGTAGAACATTTTTTTTTTTTCAAATGTATTTTAATTTTTTATTTTATGCGTTGTTTTCTAATCTTGCTTAAAAGACATTGCTTTTAATGTTACATTTTTTTCAATGTAAAAGAAAAGAAATGCTGCCTCACTGTCAGCTGTGGTTATTATACACTGTTTCCTGTACAAGCTTGGATGCCGTGGCATTCTTCGTGCCATACTTTGTGGTTACAGGCATAACTATTTTGTCTATAAAGTATGGGGTGTGCCATGTGTCTGAGATGTGTGTGTTGGCCAATGTGTGTTGTTTGTTCTGTTGTACTGTTTGAATTGTCTGTATGTGTGTTTAAAAGTTAAAAGTACAATAAAAAAAGTTTTGAAAAAAAAACACCCAAAATGAACCTTGGTGTGAAAAGTCACCCCTGACTTCTTTTTGTTGCCTTTACAACAAAGGAAGCAAACACTTCTCACCCAATGCAGACTTCTAAGCTGTGAACTTTTCTGTATCTACCTCCTTCTTTATTTGCCAAACACCTTAACAGCCTCTGCACTACATCACTTTATTCTGTCCATTTTATATCAGTATTCATACAGTTCTGGTTACTTTATTCCTGTTGTTTTTTATCCATCATTGCACTACGGTCACTTTATTCATTTCAGTATTTACCTTTTATAATTATAGAATAGAATAGAATTACTTTATTGATCCCAAATTGGGAAATTGTGGCGTTACAGCAGCAGGTTGTCCAAACACACAATATGAGCAATAAACACAATGTTAGCAAATCTAAACATAATATAATATTAAATACAAAGTAAATAAGCACTAAAAATATCAAAACTAAGAATGTGAATATATACAACCAGGCATTTAACTAAGCATTACTAGTCTTAAATATGAAAGATTAAATGTAAATGTGGAAAAACAGAGTTGTAAATGAACAGTACTGACATAAGTTAAAGTGCATGAGTGTAGACATATTATCAGCATCAGCATATATTGTATATATTAGTTCTGTTGTTCCACTATTCACCATGCACTTTATAACTTATCATTTAGTATTTGACTACTCGCACATAGCTCTGTATATATATATATATATTTAGTTCTGTTTACATCTGTTAGTCCGATCACTGTCCACTTATATCTACTCTTTTTATATTTTGTATTTCAAGTTAAGTTTAAGCTTTAAGTTGTTTTTAAATTGACACTTTATATTTAGGTTAAAATGTTTCGTCTACCTGCACTGTTGTTAATTTACTGCTCTTTGTGCCTTTGAATTGCCCCCCGGGGACAAATAAAGTTTTTTGAATTGAATTTGAATTTGAATTTGAATGCCTGAAGAAGATCTCTAACGGGAGACGTTTGTGATAACATTCCTTTTATGTGGTTTTAATAACGTGAAAATTAAGTTAAAAGTTTATTTATTCAGATATCTTCTTAGGCAATTAAAAACGTGTCTGGTGATGTGAAACTACAAATATATATTTTACTGCAACGAGGAAAGAACTAAGTAACTAACTAACATGCAGAACATCATCTGGAGCAAACAGCTCGTTCATTAGAGCATCTTTTTTTTACCTGACACATGATTTCCTTCAGCATGTCTGCACAGAGCTCGTAACCGGAAACTTCCAGCTGGTCGATGATGTCCCAGTATCTCTCCGCGATCACGTTGTCCGTTTTCTGGTCGCAGCATCCAAACTCCTCGTACTGCGTGCAGAACTCCAGGTGCCACAGAGGTTTGAAGGGTGGCTCGAAGTCCAGACACTGAGGATGAGCTGATGCTGGCAGAACCGGGACGAGCAACATCAGTAACAGGATTGGGATGAACTGAGGAAGGCTCGGGGTCCTTTTGAATGAGCGCGGAGCTGCTGCCGTGCGTAAAGACGCGCAGCCGGCTCCGCTTGGATGGAGCGCAGCATCCCGCGTACTCGTCATGTTAACCGTCTGGCCCCGACAGAGTGACAACTCTTCTGTTCTCCTTTATGTATGTAGGGGAAGTATGCCCGTGAATGCATGTGTTACGCATGCGCAAACATATGTGGAGATGCGTCCCAGCAATTATTTTCTACCTCGTTTCAAGATTCAAGATTTGTATTTGTCACATGCTCATTCTGATGTGCAGTGAAATGTAAAGACTGTTCCGCAAGGCCATGCAATAAACACTCAAATTACTAATACACATATAAACTGTAATATAAAAATATAATGTCAAATTTAAAAAATAATTATTTGAATATACAAAATATAGAATAATGTAAACAGTGTAAAGTGTCAAGGGTGTCAAAGTGCAGATTGGAATGTGTGGTGTGTGTGCATCATGTAGTCACAGTTCTGTTTTGTTTAGTTCTGTTTATGTTTTTAACTGAGGAGAGTGGAGTTAACAGTCCGGACAGCCTGAGGAAAAAGTTTCATATCTCACCTCCTGCACGAGGCAGGTAAAAAAAAAACACCTCATCTGAGTTTTGTCTGCCATCAGATAAATGAGAAGCAAATAAAACAAGAAAAAATTGTAAAGCGGTCAAGTTAATTGGATTTTTGTTTTATTCTCTGCTTTCTGCACCGCAGAGGACTTGGCAGGGGATTACGCGCGCGCGCGCGCACACACACACACACACACACACACACACACACACACACACACACACACACACACACACACACACACACACACACACACACACACACACACACACACAATGTCGAGGCATGCAAATATCAACAGGTTACCACAACACAGACCGTCATTTAGTCTTACATTTATGTAAAAGCGCCTCGGGGCGGCGTGCTGTTTGTGCAACAGCTGCTGAGCTTCATCCTACACATCTTACTGTCCCAGCATGCAACTCGCTTCTGAATGTAAAGGTGTCTATCATCACTTCCTGCGTGTGCCAAGAATAATAAAATAAAAATCTAAAACCCAACAGGTGTGTCTGCACAGTGCTCCACTTCTGTGATCAAGCCCAGCTCCAGTTTGAAGTCTGGATTATGTTTTGTGATAATGAGTATCGTCTGCATGTTAGTTTGAGTAAATGGAACCATGTAATCTGGAAAATACTGGGGTTGCTTTAACTGCACTGCAATGTGGACAGGAATAGAGCTTCAATCTGGCATTACACAAACATAAGTGGATGTTGCTTGTTTTAAGAATTAAACTAATTTTATCAAGAGAAACACAACAATAAAGCCCTGTTTCCACTCAGCGGTTCACTTAGGTACGGTTAACATTTATTGGCGTTTCCACTGTCACAAATCGATCCGTACCATCCTCCTTTTTGACACCCTGAAGCAGGGGCGACCTCCAGGATTTCTGGGCCCCTAGAAAAGATCTCACATTGGGCCCCTCGACCACAGCCAACCCTGAGATGTCCCCACACATCCATGACACCAATGAGCCACTAAAAGCTTTAAATTAAGGTCATCAAAATGTTCCTCCTACAATACTTTTCAATGCAACACATTCTTACAATACAATCATTTTAATGCTACAGACCAACACTAGGTAAAATGTACTTTTCTATAAACGTGTGTATTTCATATGAAATGCACCTGTAACAGATGTGGTCGGGGGAGTAAAGAAAACCACACTTTGACTGTTTTCCAGCTTTTATTTTCTCCTGCAGAAGACAAAAGAACATTCAATTTGCCTTCTGGACATTCGTTTTCTGCACCTCTGCTCCCTCAGCAATGCAAAACGGCACCGTGAGGGACAGACGGAAGGAGCTACGGAAACCCAGGAGGTACAGTGCCAAAAAGGTCATTCTCAAAGGAAACATAAATTTGTTAAAATAACAGTAAATATACACAACTCGTTGAGATAGAATTCACAAATACTTAACAGAAATAAATGAAATCTCAAATATAAATTGTAAACTGTACTCAAAAATAAAGTGCATTTTAACTCCGTTACACACCTAAGAGAAGAATAAGTCCATCAAAGATTGCACACAAACTCCTGCAAATTGTCTAAATTGTACAAATAGGAGGGCTTCCTTTTTAAACTTCTAAACAAAAATTCTGACACAAAGAGGCGCTGCTTGGGGTGCCAATAGCCATAGTGGTTAGAGAGTGCGCCCCAAGTACAGAGGCTTTAGTCCTCCAAGTGGGCGGCCCGGGAACGAATCTGACTTTTGGCTCCTTTCCCTTCTCTCTCCCTCTCTCTGGTTTCGGACTCTATCCACTGTCCTGTCTATAAATAAAGATAAAGACCGCAACAATAAACATTTAAAAAAAAGAGGCGCTGCTTGACAACAGGCAAGGCAGGCAACTGCTAGGGGCCCGAGGCCAGTAGGGGGACCCCCAAGGGCTGACAAACTAAAACTGTTCAAAGTTAGCAATAAGAAACTCCGTTGGGGCTCGAATGAAGACTGGAGGTGTATTTTACATTTACTATGATAGTTTTGACTTAGAGAGAAACACATCCAAATACAAACTATGGATTTATTTCAGGACCAATAAGGACCCCTTCCTGCAATGGGGCCCTGGGTCTTCAGCCCCCCCCCCCCCCCACGCCCATGCCCTGAAGTGTAAATCCAAAGTAAATGGCGTCGACACATTTGATCTCCTCTACTTATCCGCTCACTCAGTAGACAGTCTTTATAATAGGAACTATTTGACATTTTCAAAGTGACAAAGCAACTTGGCTATTTTCCCCTGAAGGCATCTCTGGGCGACCGGTCTGGAAGGGGCCCCATTAAATCCAGGGGCCACACAAGTTTCTGTCTGATGGAGTGTCACGCTAAGACAGTCTCCTGTGACAGGATAATACCTGGAAATTGTAGCTGCAGTGCCATCTGATCTTCCCGCCTCGTGTCTCTTTGTTTCAACGCTGAAAATATTCCAGATTTGTATTTTTTTTTTTTTTTAACATTTCTAAATTAATTTACCAAATGACTCCCGGAAGACCTGGGGGAAAGTTTCCAGCTTTGCAAAATAATAAATATAATAATAAAATTAGGAGATGATATTCGCCTGATAATCGGTCCTCAATATCTAATTTTGCAGAGTTAGTTTAGTAATATTCAGCAGCAGCTCCCCCGCTGAGGAAATTAAACTGCATGATCTCTAAAAAACTCTGAGAAACTCTGAGCTGCAGGCAGAGACAATAAAACCATATTTGACTCAAAAACAAACTTCTTTGAAATCAAAATATTTATGAGCGACCTCAGATTTATCCTCAATTTTCAACGTAGTCAACATGATGTTTCATTCTTTGAAACATAATGCCTGGAATAAAGTGTCATTCACCTTTAAGACCACCTTTGTACTGTAACGCTCTCTACATTTAACTTCTGCAGTACCTACAAAATACTCTGGAAACTTCCTGTCAATAAATGTGTCAGTTTATTAAAGAAGACTGAGAGGGGGTTAATCGGCTATGGGTGCTATTTACCCTTTAATAAAACTTTACAAAAGGACAAATCAAGGAAGATTATAACCAGAGGGGGGCAGTAAACAAACACTGTGGATGCCAGCTGCTCTAAAACATCAAATAATGGGAAAAAAAGAAACGAAAAAATAGTTTGATGGGTCGATTTACTTTTATCCAAATAAAAGTGTGAGTTAATTATCCCAGGATTGTTGTGATATATAAGTATTTTGATTAATTGTTAATAAAACTCTTTATCAACATCCCTGTGTGACGGTTTATTCTTGTTTTCAGGGTTTCTATCAACCCGGATAACATCAACAATTAAATATAAAACTGTATTTCCAAATGTAGAGGCCAGTGCATTGCAGTATAACCGACTTGTAATGTTTTTAAACATTAGAATTATATTTATCAAGTAATAGAGTAGAACTTGCATTATTTATCCAGCAGAAGGCAGCAACTAATTTACAGATTGTCCTCAAAGTGGACAAGGAAGCGGAACTTCGTCATTTATTTTTATTTTGCATTTGTTTTGGTGATGAGGAAAGGTGTCAAGTTACACAGGATTCAAAACATTGAACTTCCTGCTCTTTATTTCAGCTTAAGATACTCTTTATGAAAGTTGGTTTATTGACGCTCAAACTTAGTAGTATGAAAATAAAAATAATGTGTAAATATTATATTCAAAGAAAATTTAGTTCATCTTTAACAATATTTGTCTTTATTTACTACGCATACTTAGTATTTCTCATTAAAATCAATTTCGCGGTTTTATTTTGAAGGCGCTCTCCCCGGCTCAACGGTCGTTTTGATGCTAACCGTTTTCAGTTTGACGCGCGGCGACAAGGCGCTGCCAAGTCTGACAACAAAATATACGCTACATATGCAGCTAAATATTAACCGCCATGGTATCTTAAACCGGGGGAGGAATACACGTTTTCATGCTCGGTAGGTGACCGGAGTCAGCTAACTTACCGCCGTCGAGTCGACACGCTGCTCCCGGGGAACACAGCCGCCCTAAGCGGACGCTGGAGAGGCTACAATGAGCTCGGAGCACCAGAGCGACAGCGAGGACGCGGACGAGACGCGGCGGGACAGGCCCGACCGAGAGGAAGACCCTGACATCGACGACTCGGGCGTTGGGGATGAAACCCCTCAAGACGGTTCTCCCTCCCGACCGGAGCGTAGCCCGGCGAGGTCTCCGGCGTCCCAGGACCGGGCGCCCACCACCTGCCGATCGCCCGCCGCGGCGCCGCAGACGGGGACCGGCGACGGGGAGGACGGCGACGGGGTCTCCAGCAGCGAGAGTCGGCGGGGAAACAGTCTGTTTTCATGGCTTCAGACCAGGACGATAAGACGAGGGGTGTTTGTGGACCCGGCTAGGGACAACTTCAGGACAATGACCAACTTGTACTGCTCCATGAATCCGGCTGTGGAGTCTGTGAACCTGAGCACTCAGACCCACGGAGCCGTGTTCAATCTGGAGTACTCCCCGGACGGGTAAGACTTCACTGTAACCCGGATGTCATGACCACAGAGGTGCAAATGTTGCCCCCCAAAAAGACCCCTTCGTGCGTCTTTTTGGGGGGTTTGAAGGGGTTTGAAGGGGTTTGAAGGAGAGGGGTCACTCCCGCAGCCACATGTCCCTGACTTGTTCAGGTGTATTTATTTATTTATTGACAGTTTACAACCAAACTCGAGACAAATTGAATGTTCTTGAGGTTTCGTCAGATCCTCTCCCCTCATGCAGCTCTAATGAGTTCATGACGGCTTTAAGCCTGTAGGTGCTCAGACAGCAGGTAGGGGATAAACCCTGAAGCCAAAGCAGGCCAAGCTGCTCCAGTCTGGGTCACATGTGTTTATTTCACAGCAGGACACATCACTTCTATCTCATCGTTTTCTATTGTTTTAATCAAGAAAACCTTAACTGAGATTAAGGATCTCATCCTGGCCAAGACATCGGGGTGTGTTATTGTAATTTTTTCCAGATATTCAAGTAAGATAAAGCATGTTTGGTAATATTACCAGACATGCTTTATCTTACTTGAATATGTGGAAACAACAGGCTGCAGCAAAGTAAACGATCTGCATGCATGAAACACAGATGAGCTCATCCTGAGTCACAGAGCAGAAAAGTGATCAGTCGAAGCATCTACGACCTGATGCACCTCCAGTGTCTGTAATCTACTCTTAAAAAGATTTAGGGCGTACTTGCACTATGCAGTCTAAGCACGTTTGACCCTCTATGTCCGGTCCGTTTGACTAGTGTGAGTGCTCCGGTAGACCTCCTCTGCACGGTACAGTCAGAGGGGGCCGCTTGTCAACTTGCAGGGGAAGGAACTGCTTGGGGGCCAGTAATGGACCCCAAAGGGCTGACAAACTTTAAACTCCTGCAGTGGTTCAAAATGTGCACATTTTGTAATGACAGTAGGAAACCTAGAGGCCCCATCTGGCAGCACTCTCTCTCATTGCCCTGCTAAGTCTTGCATGATTATTCCTGTGAAAGAGGAAAAGAAAACTGGTTTCATCTTTCAGCTTTCACTCTCATTGTTTATACTTTTAAAGGACATAAATCCTCGTCAGTTTTTGATCAATAGCTGAGAATCAGATGACAAACTGTGTTTTGATACCACATGATTTAAAAACAATACAATCTCTGTTACCAAATCTCAGATCTTCAGTCCTTTTTTAACCAAACTTTGCAGCGAGAGAAAGAGAGAGAAAGCTCTGCCTAAGTTGAATAAAGACGTTGGCAATGTTTATGAAATGTTGCCAGTGTATTTGTGCAAGTTCAACAGCTTGCAGAGGTTTGGCTTTTTGAATTTTTTGAAAATGAAAAACAAGAAATCAACAGGTATCAATATCGTCTGATTTATATTAGAATCATATTCAAGCTTTAAATCCTGATGTTGTGACAACCTTTGTGCATTATTTGTCTTCGGTTTGATTTGTGTTAAAAAACCTTTTGAGAAATATATCGTCTTCTGTATCGATCTATAGAAATCAGCTGTTTCCTCCCTGATGTATTCACTGATTGTTCTTCCTCTGATCAGGTCTGTGCTGACTGTCGCCTGTGAGCAGACTGAAGTCCTGCTGTTTGATCCCATCTCGTCCAGACACATCAAAACCCTGACGGAGGCCCACGAGGACTGTGTCAACAACATCAGGTGGAGCCTTTCTCTAATCTTGAATCATGCAGGGAGAGTTCACTAAGAGAGTTCACCTCTCAAACTGAAAGGTGGAAGACCGACGCAGTGAAATATAAAAAGATTCAGGACGGCTGCCTGATCCCTTAAATCGTTAAGTCGTTTTTTTAGTGTGGGTCAGAGTTCATCAGGTGAAAAGAGCAGAGGCCAATAAAAGGACAAAAGATCAAACTGCTCTCTGAAATCAGGTCTGCAGGAAGTCAATTATTAAGTAGTCTAGACCACACTAACCGAGACCAGAGTGATCCGAGATCAAGACAAGACAGAGAGATTTAGGGATCGAGACAGAGACAAGACCAAGACCAAGACCAAGACCAAGGCAGGGCGAGACCAAGACAAGACCAAGACCAAGGCAGGGTGAGACCGAGACAAGACCAAGACCAAGACCAAGACCAAGACCAAGGCAGGGTGAGACCGAGACAAGACCAAGACCAAGACCAAGACCAAGACCAAGACCAAGGCAGGGCGAGACCAAGACCATAAATATCTCTGAAGAATCCTCATCTTGTGTTTAGGGGGCGTGTCCCTCACTTAGACCGTAACACCGGGAAGGTTGCGGCCATAACTGGAAGATAAAAATCTAATTATGAATGAATTTAAGTTATTAGTTCTTGTAGAATGAGGAGTTCATCATTTGAGCCGATCATTTGTGGTCTTGACCGGTCTTGATCCGCAATCTGCCCGTTCTGAGACCGAGACGAGACCTTCACATAGTGGTCTCTCCAGACCGCTCACTAATATAACATTTCCCCCTGCAGATTTTTGGACAACCGCCTGTTTGCCACCTGTTCAGACGACACCACCATTGCATTGTGGGATCTCCGTAAGCTGAACTCCAAGGTGTGCTCGCTGCACGGCCACGCCAGCTGGGTGAAGAACATCGAGTACGACACCAACACGCGTCTCCTCGTCACGTCGGGCTTCGACGGGAACGTCATCACGTGGGACACCAACAGGTTTGTAAAATTAAGATTTACTTTTGTGCTTGTATTAGAGAGATAGGACAGTGGAGAGAGAGAGGGGAATGGCATGCGGGAAAGGAGCCACATGTCGGATTCAAACCCGGTTCAGCCGCCTAGAGGACCACAGCCTCTGTACATGGGGCGCACGCTCTAACAACTGTGCCACCAGCACCCCAACAACTTCTGTTCTTAATGGTTTTTTTTATTATTTGTGCTGTGGCATTAATAGAGAAATATTGAAATTGTAATATGATTTAAAATTTGTGACATTTGTTTGAGTTCGTGTCAAACAAACGCCTCGTGTTGGGAACCTGATTTTAGACCAGAATCTCAATGTGAAGTAAAGAGAGGAGAAGAACATCCTGGAGAACAGGAAACATGCAGCAGCAGGTTGATTAGAGCACGGAGATGGTAGAGGTGACATGCAGACAGTCTATGGTCGTGCAGCGATCACAGGGAGTAAAGGTCACCACCCCCTCCCACTGGCCCCTCCCACTGGCCCCTCCCACTGGCTCCAGGTGAATTCTCCTGATTATATCCTGCTGTGTTCTCACATCAGCTCACTCTGACTTTCTGCAGAATAAACATGAGGAGGCTGGAGGAGAAACTCCGGGTGAAGAGAGAAACATTCAGATGTTTGTGTTCACACATGACGCTCCTCTTCCAAATATCTGGAGATTTTAAAGAGTTTTGTGCAGATGTGAAAGCTCACATTTCTTTCCCCTCTTGTTAACTAATTGTTACTTTGTAACTAAAGCAGCATTCTTATAACAGTTTTGACCTCCAGTAACACACAATTTAAGATGTAAATATTTAGAATATTATCTCATAATTAGGATGGTTTGTAGACGGACTAGGGACACATATTAGTGTTAGAACAAGATGGTGAAGAGTGTTTTACATAATGTGTGACCTTTAATAATCCGCCTGTTTGAATCTGCCAACAGCTACAAATCCTTCATTTCCTTTATCCTCATTTAAGAAGCTTTTCTCTGAGGAGAAATTTGTCTTGCAGCCACGTCAATACACGTCAAAGTCGCAGGTACTCAACCTCAAACATGGAATAAATCTCCGTCCTTTGGGGGGCGAAGCCTGAAATTAAACAATAAGAAAAGAAAGTGTTGAATATCTGGTTGAAGGTTTGGATGTGAGGTGGCGGTGAGAAAATGTAGAGATGGTGTTGCAACCTGGATACAATACAGGGTGCTATTGTTTACCTCATTCTGCATCAGGAGCAGGTCGTAAAGCTGTAACCATAAATCACAGGCTTTCATCAGCTCTCTTCCTCTCTTCAGTCTATCAAATGAAACCTGCAGCCTATCAGCTCTGAGGCTTTTTGTTTTTATTTTTTGGCTGTAATTCAACTCTGAAACCGGATTTTCTTTCCTTGAAAACAAACCACAGACTTTATAAAGACTGGACAGCAGTACACCTCGCCTCCAGTGAAGCCAAATAGATCAGGGCTCAGGCATTAAAAAATACATCCCAAATAAATAAATTGGCTTTAATAATTAAAGCTTGAAGATGTCTGAATGCCAGAAATCTGAGCAACACGAAAGCATGTAGGCTATTTAGAAGAAAGGGGGGGGTCAGGTCTCGTGTTCTGTAGGACTCGGGTCCAGTTTCAGACCTTTAAAGTATTTAGAGCACCCCCTGCTGTCTGGCTGCAGTATTGCTCATAAACCCCGCCTGCTCCATGTTAACAGATGAGACACCGGTCAAACTCTAAAATCAAAAAAATGCATGTCCGATACATTTTTCTGAAATTTGGTTCCATCATGAGTTCATTATTATCGCGCCACTTGTCTTTTTCTCTGAGAAGTTTCTTTTGAATTTGATGCTATAAAAAAAAGTTATAAAATGCAATGATTGACAGCTCTCTTAACGAATGCAGCTCCTGCAGCGCTGTGTGCAAACGACAACACACACAAATGGTTCTAAAAGAGCTCAGATCTGCACCCAGCAGAAAGACAGCTCACTTTTTTTCCCTCTGAGAGACCCACAAAAATTGGACTGCGTCTTACATACTGTAAGTCAAGTGTGTGTTTTCGTTAGCGGAAGCAGCATGACGTCAACACTTTGGCTCTTCCTGACGTCTTCTGCTTGAAAATTCCCAGAATTTTGGATTCATCTCTCTCCAACGAGAAATAAAGTCGATGAAATCAACCCTAAGATGAAGCGTTCCTCAGACTCACCATGAGGCTTTGTGTGATTGTTGTCCTCCTGCAGGTTTACGGAGGACGGCTGCCCGCACAAAAAGTTCTTCCACACTCGTTACCTAATGAGGATGCGTCTGACTCCCGACTGCTCCAAGATGCTCATCTCCACCTCCTCCGGATACCTGCTCATCCTCCACGACCTGGACCTCACACAGTCCCTGGAGGTGGGCAGCTACCGCATGCTGCGAGCGCGGCGGACTCCCCTCAGCTCAGGTCAGAACACGTCTCAGTGAAGAAGAAAAAAAACTACACTTTTTGAATTCAAAGCAATTGAATGATATGTCCATCCTTTGATAAAGACTTTTAAAGCTGTTCCGGTTATTAATGCAAAGACTAACTTGGTCATTTTATCAAATCCAAACTTATGTCTTTGCACAAATGAATGAAGTAGTTCTTACCTATGTTGGATATTTATTGATATCACATACCTTTGGCTGACTAAATCTTGAAATGGTTAGAGCATTGTTGTTTCCAGATTGGGGAAAAAGATTTTTGACCCTCTTGTGATCCTGTAGATGGAGGCACATCGACGTCCAGATCAGCCGGAACTCCTCGGCAGGGAAACGACTCCAGCAAGCTCCACCCTCACAGAGAAGGTCAGAGAAATCATAGTTGATGTTAGCTGAGGTTCTCTTCAGCCCCAAAGATAAAAAAAATGACATTAAAGGTGACATATCCTCCTCCTCTTCTTCAGTTTAAATAAGTCTCAGAGCTCCTCAAAACACGTGTGTGAAGTTTCTAGTTCTAAATCCACTCTGATCCTGTATTTGATCATGTCTATAAACCCCTCTATTTCAGCCCTGCTCAGAACAGGCTGTTTCTGTGTTTGTACCTTTAAATATGTAAATGAGCTGTGTCTGACCACACCCCCTCTCTAGAAGGGCTTGGGAGTACTCGGTCTTTCACGCTCCATGTCCTATTGTTTACGGTGAGAAGGCAGACTCAGAGGGCAGAACAAACACCTAGCTGTGAGAGTGTCACCCACCTGGGGGAGGGGCTACTGCCCTTTGTGATGTCATGAAGGGAAAATCTCCAAACAGCCTGTTTGAGCACACATTTTCTGAAAAGTGGAGCAGGCAGAAGACGGAGAGGATGGACTTTCCTCATCATTGGGGGGTTTGTAGACGGACTAGAGACACATGTTAGAGTCAGAGGAACATGGAGAAGTGGATTCTAAAGAATATGAGACCTTTTAGAACGATTAATAAATAAACGGTTGTTCTCACAGGTATTTCTCCGAGGAACAGCCTGGAGGTTTTGACTCCAGAGATCCCCGGAGAGAGAGACAGAGGGAACTGCATCACCTCCCTGCAGCTCCACCCGAAGGGCTGGGCCACGCTCATCCGCTGCTCCAGCAACATGGACGATCAGGAGGTCAGACACATTAATCTGCAGATATGCCACATATCTAAAAGATTCAATCTGTTGTTTAAAGGGATAGTTTGGTGTTTTTGAAGTGGGCGTGGTATGAGGTCAACATTCAATGTGTTACCACGTGGAGATGTCTCCTTTAATGAGAAACCTCAAGTGTAGCTTGGATGTGGAAGCTTGGATTTACATCGCTGCAGAGGAAGCCATTTGTACCTCGTAATTTATCTCATTTCATGAGTAAACCTAAAAATCAATGGTGCTTTAAGTGTACGCTATATTGAGAGATGTTTTAGCACTTTAGTTACTTAAATAGATTGGCTTTTCCTCAGAAAGTCAGTTTATTGAAGCACTACTTCAGTGCGTCACATACGTCATCCTCTGCCTGTGTGCTCTGATCAGTTGTTTGATTCAACAGGCTTTGAAAGAAAAAAATAATTCATCCAAACAAAAAAAAAAAAACGAGTTTTACAGCGACTATGACACTTGGACGTTTACTGTAAAAACAAGAGGACATGTTTGTAGACCGGAGTGCACAGAGGAAACACTTCTGCAGAGAGACGCCGGAAACGTCTGTGGAAACTGGAGAACAGGAGTGATCCCGAGTTACCTGGTGGTGCACAGAGAGCTACGAGTGGGACTAAAAACAGTCCTCCTGGATCAGAGGATACCAGCGGCTCACACATGCCTGCAGTCTGCATGTCTCCCCGTGCAGAGCACCCTAACAAACCAGGCTGTAAACATGTTACCGCCTGTTGTTTTGGGGCTTTTTGACTGGGTGTGTATGTGACTTCTGGTGTGCAGGCGGCATCAAGTGGACACTCGGCGAGCTGCAGTTTTTTTCATTTGAAGCGCAGAGGTTGCTGTTTGGTCTTTTCAAGATGTGACATCACTACACTCTAACGTCTCTCTCTCTCTCTCTCTCTCTCTCTCTCTCTCTCTCTCTCTCTCTCTCTCTCTCTCTCTCTCTCTCTCTCTCTCTCTCTCTCCCCCTCTCTCTCCCTCTTCAGTGGACGTGTGTGTACGAGTTCCAGGAGGGAGCGCCCACCCGCCCGCTCGTCTCCCCCCGCTGCTCCCTACGCCTCACCCACTACATCGAGGAGGCCAACGTGGGGCGGGGCTACATCAAAGAGTTGTGCTTCAGCCCCGACGGACGACTCATCTGCTCCCCGTACGGCTACGGGGTCCGCCTGCTGGCCTTCGACGAGAACTGCGGCGAGCTGGTGGACTGCATGCCGGTCCAGACCAGCTGCCTCAGAGAGATCCGCTCCATCTACTCGCACAGCGACGTGGTGCTCACCACCAAGTTCTCCCCCACGCACTGCCAGCTGGCCTCGGGCTGCCTCAGTGGACGAGTCGCTCTCTATCAGCCCAAGTTTTAGAAAGCAGAAGGATGCAGAGCTGAGTGAAGAAGTGCTGATCAGGGTTCCTGCACAGATTACAAAAAACACTCAATAGAACTACATGTGAATTTAAAGACTCCTTTCATCTGATAAATGCAGATTCACCGCTCTCTGAACCTTTCAACACAATTTAACCAGAGTTAGGAGGCGTTCCTTTAAAAAGAAACTCATTACTCTACAAGATTACTGCCATTAAAGGCTTACTATGCGACTCTCTGAGCAGATTGTCCGATCAAAACAGCGCTCTCTACACACACGGGGCGGGGCTAACGTGGCATCAGGGGCCGACAGTGAGAGAGGGAGGGGTTAATGTATGAAACATGTTTAGTGCCTCTGAGTGAAACATTAAAAACAACCCTCCTATCATCTTCCAGCATTTGTTTTAAAGTGCTGACTTGTCTTCAGATATTTAGCGATCAGTGTAATTTTCTCTGAACGCTTTTCAAGACAACCTGTTCTGGAAACTCCTCCGATCTGTGATACAAAAGGGATTCACCTGAGAAATATTTAAAAGCACTTCTTCACCTGGGTCTGCAGCTGGGAATCAGACTGAACCTCAGGATGTCTTGGTGGGGAATCATAAGCTGACAGCCGCTGAGCTGAAGAGAAAAATAAAGACGACTTCTGAGACCACTGAAGCAGTGGATGAAACGAAAGCCTCTTTGAACCTCAAACATGAATTAAAGAAACACTTTGAGGCAGCAAAAGGGGGAAAACAAGACTCCTACCCAGACTGAGGAGAGGGTTCGACCCACGATGCAACACGGCGTCAGTGAAGAACAAACTCTCTTCTTTTTCATACTAAAGATCGTTTTTGTCTCCATAGCAGTAGAAATCTTTGACTTGTTTCGAGACGTTGCAGCTGCTGTCTCTGGACGAAAAAAAAACACTAAGGATGCAACAAACAGACGTTTCTCTGACGTCTGCGCTGTCGTCGATCATTCGACGCGGCGTCCTGCACTGCGGACCGTATCGCTCTGCTCATGCCTTCTCCACAGGTGCTGCTTCATTGCTCATACAATCTGAACGCCTAACGCCCTCAGATCTCCCCCGGTCGCTCTCTTTCTACCCTAACCTTCTCCTTTTTCCATGCACACACTTCTGTCTCTACTGGTTTAAGCTTTTTGGTGGTTTTACTGGTGTATTTATGATGGCACTCCTCCTTCACAGTGTTTGATTCATTTGAGTGTTTGCAATCATTGAGGCAGCTTAAGGTTGAGGTGAAGTTCTCATTTCTCTTCACTGTTTGTGTTTTTATCATGAACTTTATGCCGTCTGGAAAAAAATAAAGTCCCAGCCTGTCAGTATCCAGATCCACTTCGTGTACGAAATGCAAGATTTTCATGCTTTTGCAAAGAAAGAACTCCCGAAGAGATAAGACTGGCATTACTTTTTATAAATAAATGAATAGAGCTCCATCTTCAAATAACTTCCCCACACATTGCATCCTATTAAATCAATACAAATGTTTATTAAAGGTGCAATGAGTACATTTTAAAGCTGACTACTGTAGGTTGTAGCAAAACAGTGAAGTGGTGGAGGACTACTTTCTGCTGCGTAGTAATACACAACAACAACAACTTAGCCTTAAACGCATTCTCTTTGGCTCCACGCTGTAGTTTCCAGCAGAACAATTATCTATTTTTTGTCTTTTCCAAGTAAATATTAACCCTTAAGAAGTATTAACAATCCTGCCAGCCTCATCTTTTAAATAAGTGTCTCGTCGACTCTCGGGTTGGTTACTTTTCTGTTAGCAGACGCTGCCTACGCATCTCCTGTTTGACCTAAAAGAGAGAAAATGGTTGCCATGAATTGATGTGTTTTTATGACTTTGTTCTGTTAAAGTATGAATAGAGAGTTTGTTGCCCTTACAAACATATCACAAATCATTTTCATATCATTATAATACAGTTAACCAATCAGGTTTTGACTCTGTGAGGAGCGAACAGGATGCTTTTTCTGTTGAAGGATGGGCAATGCTTTAGTGTTTGAACAAGTGTAGTAAAGCTGATTTAAGGTCCAAGCACATCTTTAATGTAAACAGATGACTGAATACAGAATAGGTTTTAGATAGACATAGCATATACTACTATGCATAACAGCCTTTATGAAGATTCTCCTCTTCTTACTTATTTTATGTGAGGGCGATGTTCTGTGTCAGATGCCAAAATATGGTTTTCTTTAAAGTGAACTGTGAGCTGAGAGCTTGAGGTTAACATGCCGTAAAACTTCAATTAATAGCCCGGGCAATCAAATGACCCCGCCTTTATTTGGGACAGGCGTCAATACGAGGCGGGCCTTTAATTGTTTTAAAATAAAAATTTGTGCACAGCAAAGATGGGAAAGACTATCAGATTGTAAACTTAGGCCTACGCAAGAAAGAATACTTAAACGTGTAGAAGAAAAGAAAAGAGGATTTCTAAAAACATTGATTTGATCTTACTTGGTAAGACATCCTGACCAACCTGTTTCACTTTGGGGCCGAGGGGAGACGTCCTCCTCATTAATATATTTTTGATCTGCAAACTAATCAACTCTAAATTCACAGACTCCTCATATTGAATGTCTTTGTCAAAAAACTTGGAGCAACAGCAGGCTGATAATTTAGCGACTAGTCCTCAAATTGGCATGGGCGGTTCTAAGCAGGGGCCAACAGGGGCCAACAGGGGCCAGTGCCCCTGTGACACTGAGCTTGGTCCCCCCTGTGGCCACCCCTCTAAAAGGAAGCACCCCCCTCAAAACACAGTATTTGACTCAACAACCGGACTCATAATCTAGTATTAAATTCTGTTACTGGAACAAATATAAATCATGGTATTTTATGATGTGTGCTTTTATTTGGCATAAATATATAGATATTTTTTAAAGCGATCATCTTTGTCTATTTTTCACCGGGGTTTAATGTTCCCCTCTGACAAAACAACTGGCCCCAGTTTGGCCCCCTCAGTAAAAGTGGTCTAAAACCACTACTGCAAATTGGGATGGGCTTTTATTTGAATTTTGAAGGTATGCTATGATGGATGTTAAATTTCTTTTTTTTAAAGAACTTAATGAGATAAACAACTTTTTTTGCTTTCTTAAAAACGTTAGATGTGTAAATAAATACATATTGGTCCATTGAATACATAGTGAAGCTAATGATAGCAGCTTAGCCTGGTTTTTTCCACAAAGATTGAAAACAGACAAAGTAGCGCTCCGTGTTAACTTTCACCAAGTCTGCCTATCACAGCTGAATAAAGTATTTGATTAATATTACACCTCGGGTTTTTAATGTGTACAAACCGAAGTTTTAAACCGAAAATCGGCCGTGTTTGTGTTGGTTCTGGATCAGACTATTTCTTGGCCGGGACCGGTTACTTCCTGGAATCTCGGCAGGTTGCCTAGCAACCGAACCGCACATATTTGGAACATAAACACAAAGACAGCAAACTTGTTTTGTACTAAGGTGTTTTTGGTTTTTACAGATTAAACACACCAGATGCAAAGTGTTGATTCATTGTATGTATTTATTACAGTTTTTTATGTGCAGGTTCATATCACAAAATGTTTAAATTAATCTTCATAACAAACCCCTGCAAATATTTAAAAAATATATATATATTCACTATTCTTCGAAATATAGCATGATTAATTCATTTTCTCAGCTCACACAACATGAAGGACTCTTAAAACACTCTGTAACGCAACATTTCTCCACATTTAAGATAGCTTTAAGACGTTTTTCAGATTTTTCATCACATTTTAACCATATTTGTGAACTGTCATATTTATTTTTTGTGTGAAATTAAGTTAAAGATAGTTTCCTTATTAAATATAGATGTTAAATTATATATAAATGCTAGATATTATAGCCTAAATGTTTAATCTAAATTTCAAGATTCTAAATATTTAGAAATCATAGCAAATACTTTGAATATTAAATATTTAGAATTGCAAAATTTATTTTTAACATTTAGATATAATATTTAACTTTCAGATATAATATCCAACATTTAGACAGCGTATAGCCTTTAACATTCAACATTTCGATGTAACATTTATATTTGCAAGTGAAATTATCTTTAATTTATTTTCAAAATTATTTATGAATAAATATGACTTTAAATGTGATTTTAGAAAGTGACATTTTAGAGCTAAATGTGGAGAAA
Organism: Labrus bergylta; assembly: GCF_963930695.1. Lineage (NCBI taxonomy): Eukaryota > Metazoa > Chordata > Actinopteri > Labriformes > Labridae > Labrus > Labrus bergylta. Next base: position 25,743,755 of record NC_089212.1, on the reverse strand, counting down.
TGTTGCTGTTGTTTTTAGTGTGTTAACTTTACAATGGGCGCCCCAACTGACTGCTTAAAATGTGGATATTTTTAAAGGTGCACTATGTAGATCTGGTAGTGAAATTTGAAAGTTGGAGAAGTGAAACTATTCTGTTATATTTTCTGAACTAAATACACAAACTTTATTCAAAGGAAGAAGTGGGTCCCTGGAACATGTTTTGGAGCTAAAAAGCCCCGCCATAACTTCCTGCGTAGCATTTTTTCTTCAAACAATGTTCCAGGGACCAAATTTTCCTCTGATAACAGTTTGTGTATAGATATATGAACACAGAATCTGGTGCACCTTTAACTCATGGAGTCTATTTCACGTTCAGATCAACCAATTTGGGGATGTTCCCTCATCAGGATTAACTAATCCCCTCCTTACATGCGCTTATCAATTGTGTAATTAACCCTTTAAACCGCAAAATGTGTGGTTGATCTTTCTTGTAATTGGATGAGTCGAAGGTTAAAGTGCCAGAAAGGTGTGTACTCTGCTTTATTTAATTCCCTTTCAGAAGCTTCAAGAAAAGTGTCTTATCTGCCATTTTCATTTCAGGTACTTTACAATATATGAATTAGATTTTTCAGTCACTCCTGCTCTGGGTTTTAACATTAATTCTGCTGTGGATTATGTTCTCAGTATTTCTGGTGTTAACCTGTGCACACCTGACCTGATCCCAGCTGGAGGACGAGGGTGGACGAACATGTTGAATTGCTTACTTGCTTTTGTTTCTTTAATGGCTATACACAGCGAGTAATCCCAACAAATGATGCTAAAATGGTACTCATTATCGCTGAAATAAAAAGATTAACTTCTTTTTCTATGCTGACTGTTCAGTGTTTTAAACTCCACAGAAGTAGTGCTGATGATCAGCCACTAGATGGCAGTAATTACACTTCTAGTGGTTCCTACACCAGGTTTAAGACCCTTCAAGAGGTCTTCAGATGATACACAAATATGAAAGATGTTGCCTTTCAAGAGGAAGAATCATTCTGGTAGAACTGAACTCCACAAAGAGGACATTTCCGTGTGTTTCAGGGTCACAATCCAATACAGTGGGGAACCATTGTCCTACCATGTTAAAGCAACAAAAATCATTAAAAAAACCCTGAAGGTTTCCCTCCTTTTCAGGATTATTTGTCTCCACCTTTGATGCTAGAAAGTAGATAACACAAATAAGTAACATATTTATTTCAAGGTCCCGTTGGACTTGGGTCAAATAAAAACAATGTAAGAACAAAAACATGTCACATGTCAGACCAGCTGACAGTTAATCTCTCGACTCAGTCATCTCACAGAAAAGCAACAAGTTAAAACATAAATTTGGATTGTCAGTGTCTGTCAGCCTTCAAACACAAACAAAATGTGTTTTTATGACTTTAAGAAGTGACTCAGTTTGTGTCCTTGTTTAGGTTTAAAAAAAAGTCTGTAAGAGTTTGTGTGACTGTGACGGATTCCTCTGCCTTAAAGGGCCAGTACACCTTACATACATTTGTCTTCTTACCAAATTCAAAGGTATAATATGCAAAACTTTAAACATTAATATAGCAGATATCAAATATGTCCTAACTTAATACTTCATTGAGTAATGACTTATGAAAAGAGAGCAGGTTTGTTGTTGTCAGCTCTGTGTTCACACTGACGGGACGGCGCTTCCTTCAGCTTGTTTATGTTTCACCCGGTGGTTCAAACATGTTTCGTACATGTTTGTTGCCTTCCCTGTCCAACCACATGTCACCACATCGAGGAAGAGAGATGGCCCCGCCCACTAAGGGAAGGAGGAGGAAGGAACTTTGTTTTGGTTTGACAGACTGCCGCTAAAGTGCAACATCTACTGGACATGTACATCCTGAAAGTCACATTTTATACCTTTAAGAGTGATATTTAAAAACCTTTCCATAAACTTAGGTGAACTGGCCCTTTAAACGTGTCCTCTCTTTGATCACAGCAGGTAAGTAAAGTGTTGTTTTTCTTCACAGAGGTCGGTTCTCTCCCCTTGAACTCTTCCAGCCTGTTATCCAGCTCACATCAGAGGCTTCTTCAGTCCCCTCGTCTCGGCCCGCTCTCATTCTCTCCGGGCTCTGGTGGACCGAGCCCTCCTCGTCCGCTGCTCCTCCTGCAGGCGCTGACTCTCCCGGCGCCGGTTGAGGACCTTGGTGCTGGCGCGTAGCTTTCGGAGCCTCAGCGCACGAAGACGCAGCTGCAGGTCCTGGGGGATCTTCCCTCCTTTGGCGCGGATCTCCTTCAGCATCTGAACGGGCGTCTTGGTGAGGGTGAAGTCGCACATGGTGGCACGCGGTTCCATCCCTACGTTGCAGCGACGCATGGATGGGAAGTAACCCTCGGCCCAGACCACCACCTTGTAGTCGCCCGGGTTCAGCAGACGCCAGTAGTCCCCGTCAGCAGCTGAGGAAATAAAAACAGGACAGAAACTGGTTCAAACATCGTCTCTACTTCTGTGTCCAGTTATTCCATAGAAATAATAAAATCAAGCGACCTGATCGGATGTCATGGTCGTGATCTTCCACCTTCACTACAGCGTCAGTGATCCCTTGTTTGGTCAGCTTGTCTCTGATCACACCCTTAATGCCTCTGTGGATCTGAGAGAAGAGGGACACGTGCAATTTTTAGTGCCTATTTCAAGGATTTCAAGGTTTCTGAAAATGGTGACATCAAACCTCTGGATTCAGTTTGTTACCGACTGACCTGCTCCATGTAGACGAGCAGAGACTCTTTGTTGTTCTCCCACTCGACGGGAAGCTCGCTGGCGTGAGGAAACTTATCACAGGACAGCTCCACCGTCACCTCGAAGCAGTTTGTGTGTAAGTAACTGAAGTCGTTCATACCTGCAGGAAACAAAGACAGATTTATTGTGTGCATGAGAAAGACGAGTTATTTTTTTAAAACAGCAGCAACTCAAAAGGTCACATATCCTCCTCTTCTTCTTCAGTTTAAATAAGTCTCAGAGCTCCTCAAAACATGTGTGTGAAGTTTCTTGTTCTAAATCCACTCTGATCCTGTATTTGATCATGTCTATAAACCCCTCTATTTCAGCCCTGCTCAGAACAGGCTGTTTCTGTGTCTGTACCTTTAAATATGTAAATGAGCTGTGTCTGACCACGCCCCCTCTCTGGAAGGGCTCGGGTGTACTCGGTGCTTTCTCGCTCCATGTCCTATTGTTTACGGTGAGAAGGCAGACTCAGAGGGCAGAACAAACACCTAGCTGTGGGAGTGTCACCCACCTGGGGGAGGGGCTACTGCCCTTTGTGATGTCATGAAGGGAAAATCTCCAAACGGCCTGTTTGAGCACACATTTTCTGAAAAGTGGAGCAGGCATAAGACGGAGAGGATGGACTTTTCTCATCATTGGGGGGTTTGTAGACGGACTAGAGACACATGTTAGCGTCTCCTTTACTTATTACTAACTAGGAAGATTATAATGAGTTAACTTCATGCCATCTCTGATCTAAACCTCCGTCTCTGTCATCACTCAGAGAGCAAAGTCGGTTCACTCACTGCCGGGGACGGTGTGCCACGCTCCTCCGTTGATGATGTTGTTGTGCTTCTGGAAGTCCTCGTAGTGGCAGATGCGGCGGTCGGGGTTGGCCATCACCAGGTTGGTGGAGGCGTAGACGGTGGCCAGCCAGCGGAAGAAAGCGTTGTCCGCCGTCGGGGTGTCCTCCTGAGGGGCCCAGTCACGTGTGCAGTCGAACGGGTACGTCACCACCAGTTCTCCTCCGTGGAGGTTCGCACTGAGCACGAAGGGGATGTCCTGCATCCAGCTGATGACGGCACGCGTCTCTGGAGAAACCTGAGAGGGAAAGACGTGCTGGTGATTCCACTGAAAAAAACTCTTAACAAGTAAATTAGTGAAATTCCTCTTCAAAAATATCTCTTATGAGAAACAGTCACCAGACTAGTCCAGATCGTATTTTAAGATATGAAAAGCAAAAATGAAGGCCTGAACTGAATTTAGGCCACAGGGATAAATATCAGACAAATACTTTCAAGAGAAATTTTGAACAATTGATGATCTTTGTTCTGAGTATCTGGAGGCGGAGCTTCAACATGTGTTCATCTTTCACAAGAAATCTGTTTCCAAACATTGATGCGTAGGCTTCCAGGAAAACCACGGCTCTGTTGGCTCTGAAGTGATTTCCTCATTTACTCGGGTTTCTGTTCCACAGAATTGAGAAACATATTTTCTCTTAAAAACTGCTTTCAGAGTGAACAACCTTTTGACCCTTACATGATTCATCCTTCTGAGGCGGCCTAGCTGAGGTCCTTCGGTATGGAAGCAGATAATAGGAGTGTTTACAATTATTTATTGCTTTTATCTCAACATAACAAGTTAATGATTGACCCACAAAAGGTTGTCTCCTCTTATAGTTTCTATTATAAAGGTTAAAGGAGATTTCTGGTTGCATGAGATCGAAGCTGAATATGTAAATGTTCTGAGATTAATCCATTTATTAAACTGATGCAAGGAAATAACTATATCATAAATCCAGTCTGTCCTGTGTAAATGTGTCTCTGAGTCATCACTGTCTACAATGAGGGAGAAGCTCGAGTCCCGCTGGCTGTGTTGTTGTCAGAGCCGTGTTTACATGGACGGGACGGCCGGCTCCTCCCCTTGTGTATAAAAGCTGTTTTAGTCAAGAACCAGAGAGAAGAAGAAGAACATACTCACTGATTATTTGGATGTTAGTAAGAGTTTTTAGATCACGCTCATTCTGTGTCAGTTTACATGAAATGTGAAGCTACGAGCTAACTAAAGAGCGCTAACATTAGCATGCTAACACAACAATGTGAAGCTACGAGCGAACTAAAGAGCGCTAACATTAGCATGCTAACAGAACAACGCAGGACACAGGTGGTTGTAACTTGAGCCGAGGACAAGTTTGCACACTAGTTGTGCTAAACTCCTTGCTAACGCGAGTGGAGGGGGTTTGGAGGTGTGTCTCTGGAGGAGAGCGGAGGCTTCAGTATGGAGGAGGCGTGGCCTAACAGCAGTTTGTTTTGGTTTCATGCTGGAGCTCAAGGGCGACATCTACTGGATTAAAGAGTCTCACATTCTTCCTTTAGTTCTTTTTCAATTATATATAAAAAAAGCTGCGTATACTTACAAAGGCGTCCTCTTGGGTGTAGTACTCCGGGATGGGGATGTAGTGGTTGGTGACTTTAGATGGGTCTGCTGCCGCCTCCTGGGCGTCCCACATGATGTTGTTCAGGTCTGGAAAGTTATGATTCAGGTCGATTCCTTCGAAGCTGTATCGTCCCTCAGCCCAGCCGGCCAGTTCTGATCCCTGCAGCAAAGTGGTCAGAAACAGGATGAGGAAGTGACAGCAGATGGATTGATTGATATGCCATACAGTGAGCACTATGCCAGGAGCCGGAAATATTCATTTTCAACACTTTCATTTTTCTTGTAGCCTCGATGTTAATATGTCTGTACAAGCTTCTTGCTTAAAAGCCAAATAAATTCTGATTATTATTTGGCATTGGGTAATATCTACCCTCCATCCTTAAACTGAGGCAGCTGTTTGAAGCTTGATTACAACACGTCTTCCAGTTGAACCCCCTTTTGACTTTGAGCGTTGAATAGGAATTGCAAAGAAAAGAGATGTGGTCTCTCTCTTCCTTTGAACACCTCTATGAAAACTACAAAAACATCTTCTACACAGAGCCCCTCTACCTTCACTCACCTTCTCATAAGCTGCCTCATATCCATCGGGGTTCATGGAGGGCAGGAGGTGTATCCGTGTCTCGGTCACCAGCTTGACGACGCGTTGGTTCCCCTTCTTGTATTCTCTGCACAGATACTGCATGAGGTTCAGGACCAGCTCTCGGCCCAGAGCCTCGTTCCCGTGCATCCCCGCCACGTAGCGGAACTCCGGCTCGCCTGCCAAGAAGAAACATTTAGAGGGTCACTTTATCTGCTGAGTAATAAAAGTGAAGGTCAGATCCAAAACATGACGCCAGTAAAGTTTTATTTTAGTCATAAGTAGGTCGAAGTCAAAGCAAAGAAAAGCTGATTAAGAACATTTTAATAAAACTTTCAAAGTGTTGGGTAACTATGAGTCAGCACTTTTCCAGGAGTCATACATGGACTGGCCAGACTTAATGGCAGACATGCCTGAGTATATTCACGATAACGGCTTGAACTCCAAACACTCTGGATCTGCTTACATCTGGTTTTATGAGCTTTTTATGCATTCAACTGTGAAGACATGAAATTAAGATCAGCTGTTGGCAGTTCAGTTATTTCCCCCTTGGAGTGAAGCAATCTGAGGTCCATTACTACAGTTTCTACTTTTAAAACAAAACTCAAAACCTATCTGTTCTCGAAAGCATATGAATAGTTTTTTTTTTTTTTTTTTTGTATTTGTGTGTATGTATGATCACTTTTGTGGTAACTGATGTTCGCTTTGTCGTGTGTATGAATTATTAATGACTGTGGAAACACTTTCTTTCTTTTGTATGCTGTGGTTTGATTTTGTTTTTAACCTCAATGTAAAGCACATTGAAATTATCTGTAATGAAATGTGCTATATAAATAAAATTGCTATTGCAATCTGAAAATCTGTACAGCACATGATTAGTTTATGTTGAGGGGCCAAAAACCTCCTGCATTCAAAGACGATATCACAAAGAAAGATCTGTGTGGTTTGTTTGAAAAGAATTCTGTCTCCGATTTCAAAAGTTATCAGTTTGTTTACACGAGAGAGGCCGACTCCTCGAGCGTTCTCCTGCAGAGAGAAAAGCTGAATAAACACTGGAGGATGTGAAAATGGACCCCCCGAGCAGCTGAACTCAACATACAACACGGAAAAAAACAGGAAACTTCTGACTTATTCAAACCAAGCGGCAACCTCCAGGGTTGAACAATGAAGCCTAAGCAGAAGTCCAAATTTAGCAGAATGTAGGGGGTCCACTTGAGGAGCCCCGGGGTCACATACACACCACATTGAAAAAAGCCTGTTTTAACAGCATATATAAACATGTTTACAGCCTGGTACAACAAAACTAAATAGGTCTGGATAAATATTGTCCTCATGGGCACACACTGTACGGGGGGGTGAATGTTTTCATAACCCATCCGTTTTGATTTTCTGAGCGAAACGATCCATAGTTAGGCTCGTAGCTGACATGATTGACGTTTCTCTCACCTAGTTCGTGTTTGCTGGGGTTATCTGAGATCACCATGACGTACAGTTTCAGGCCCGTGTAGCTCTTCCCGATGGTGTAGACGTGGGTGATGTCCGGACACTCATCGGTCACAGACTTCATGAGCTTTGAGGGTCAAAAGAAAAGGGTTTAAACAGTTAAAGCTAACTTCAGGGAAAGTCTGCAAACGGTTAAAAGAGCGAGTGCAGACTGAGGCGTTCATCATGCTCAGACCTTTCTCATCTCTTTGTAGTTGTGGTGTCTGAAGTCCAGGGCGTCGCTTGATCCTGGTTTTTGTTCTGAGGAGTAGATATCATCTGGATCTATGAGAAGAGAGAGCGCATTAACCTTCTTTTGTTGACTGACAGACACCCTACCTGAACATAAGAATGTGATTTGGTGCATTCCTCACTGAACACATCATAAGTAAACTGTTTAATGAATCATTAAGAGTAACTCTACACCGCAGCGGTGTGCCCACCATGAACACGACAGCCGAGGATCTCCGCTCGGAGGCAGACGGTCCCGTTGGTGTACCAGGTCTGAGGGTTGATCCGGATGAAACGGGCCACAGTGGGAACAGGAAGGAGTCCGAGCACCGGAGTCTCTGGATTCTGGTTTCCTTCAAAGATCTGTTCAATGTGACATCCCATTAGTTTGGACATTCAATGATACCCTTCAGAATAAATGAAGTCATCGATGAGTAACACCAGAAAGCCCTTTAGAGAGAATAAACCTCTACTGTAGCAGAACAAGCCACTAGTTTTTAAAAGACCTCTTTAAAAAAGTGAGAGAGTAAACTGTATGCACCATGAACTGAACAATCAAACAATCAAACAGGAATGAAAACATAACCTACTCGGCAGACAAGTCAACCCTAAAAATAAGAAACTGGGCAAAGACTCTTTGTTTCACGTCCAGCTCTGTGGAAAACGATCAGACTTTCCAAAACATTTTCCAACACACTGACATTTGACGTCAAATAAAAAAGCCTTTGCAGGTTTTTTCTGGGCTTTTTGGGCCTTCAGTTGTGAGATGGGGCAGTGGACAGAGTTGGAAACCAGGAGAGAGAGAGAGAGAGAGAGAGATAGAGAGAGAGAGAGAGAGAGAGAGAGAGAGAGAGAGAGAGAGTGGAGCATGACATGCAGGAAAGCAGTCACCAGGTCGGATCGATCCCGGACCCAAGAGGACTAGCCTCTCTACATGGGGCGCACTCTAACGACTAGGCTACCCGCGCCCTTAAGCTGCAGGTTTTGATCATACATTTTCTCCTGAAGCTACAAGTTGGAGTCTTCATAATGGTTTATTTTAGTTAGAAAACCAGTTCTGATTCTATAAAAGTAGAGGAATAATTTGTTTATGTAAACAGTGTTTCAAATTATGTAAAACTGTTTTCATACAATCATCAGATTTGAGTGTCTTGCTTTTTGTTTTCACTTTAAGTTCTCTCTTATTTTGTTGGATTTGTTTCTGGTCTTTGTTCACGATACATATTTCACTTTGGCACGGCTCTTTAAAATCTGTTTTCCATTTGCGTGAGGTCCTCCAGTCACAAAGGATTCATTCCTTGTACCAGAGAAGAGCAAAAAAAAGGAGTTCTTACTGCGTCTACTGTCCCGTTCTGGCAGGTTTCCCAGTTCACAGAGTCGTTACTCAGCTGGACTTTGTAGGTGTGGACCCAGTCCCAACTGTGATGAAGACAAAGAAGCACAGAATAAAGAATTATCAATCAATCAATGTTTATTGAAATAGCGACGGTTATTACGCAGGATATCAAGGTTATCTCATTGCAAATTCAACAATAGAGCAGGTTTAGACTTCACTATTTGTTATACTATTTCCACCAATGAGCACGCACTTTGCAACAGTGGCAAGCAAAATCCTCTGGTTTCTTTGATAAGTATAATTGACTATCATCTGCATAATATTCGACATAAATGGAGTGTTTCCTGATTAAATTACAGTGACTAGAAAAAGTCCCAGAACCTAACCCTGTGGAACTCCATGACTACATTTGATGTGCATTTTAGGGCTTTAAACTTACAATTATCTTTAAGAAGATCTTTTAAATTCAGCAATTATTAATTAATCAAAACTTATTTTTAGCACTAAATAGGAAAGAGGTTTTCTCAGGACCAGGGCTGGACTGGTAATCTAGCATTCTAGCATGCAAAGACACACCTTTGGGCCACTGGCAAAAGATGTATCACCAACCCACAGAGCACGGGCTGTAGCCAATTGGTTATTTTTTTACAGTGACAGTTGGCTGGCCCAAACATATATCCTGTAGAGCCAACACCAGCCTCTTCCCCTCACCCTGCTTAAAACCCTTGAACAAAAATGAATAGGTCAAGACAGACTTTTTTTTAACCTATTTTTGGGGGGATTAAACATTAATCCACCAATGAGCAAGCACTGGTCAATCATCGCAGGAAAATCTTAATTTTAAAAGGCAGACATGATGAACAGAACCAGATCATTATTTAACTGGTTGACATAAGTATAAATGAGTATCAGCTGCATAACAATAGACAGAAATGTATTGTTTCCTGTTGATACTACCCTATTTATTAGGGGTGAATTGAATCGGGCCCAGCATTGAACCCTGTGGAACTCCATGACCGTCTTTTCATGTGCATAGAGGACATTATTTTTAACAAGAACAAACTTACAATGTATTGAGAGAAGCGCACGTTTCCTTAATTTTCCATTTGTTAAACACTATACCATGTCGTCAAAAATTATTTGTTTAGCCGGTTCTTTTTTGCATTGGCAGCAGTTCTATGTTTCATTTTGTAACGAGAACACCTCATATTTTAATCCTGATACTACCTGACCTCCAGATGGAGTTTCGGCCTTGCAGGATGACTCCAGTAAACAGGGTCAGGTGGATGGCGTCTACCTCCAGCCACTGGTGCCGGTCTTTGTACTCAGCGCACCAGGCTCCGTCATGCAGGTCTCCGTCCTCGATGCCAGACTGAAAACACATGTTACACAGACAGTTTCTGTTTCTGTCGACTGCTGAATCCATTAAAACACAAAAAAAGGCTCCTGGCGCTGCCTCGATGTTTAGTATTGCATAAGATTCTGGTGTTGACCCTGATTTTACTATAATTGCTTTCAGACTTCGGCACTGCAGATCAAGAGAATGGGGAGGGCTGGGATGATGAATGGAAGTGCTGTCAGTAGTTTACAGAACTTAACAAGAAGGCTTTATTCTGCAGCTTTAATATGGTGGTAATTTTATAAGTCAATTCAAACTGAGGGAAAGGAGATGTTTCTTTATTTAATGATTCATTAAGTCAGGAAATATGATGCAGAAATCAAAGCCAATTATGTCAAAAGGAAAGAGGAAGGATGTGCATGTCTTTAATTCTGCAAATAAATATTCTTTCCCCTAATATGTTCAAAAAAAGGGCTGGTATCTGCTCCTTTGTGTGAGGGGCAACAGGAGGAGCACTGCAAGAGGCTGAGCCTGCTAATGTTTGTGTAATGACACAAACATCTCCAATATGCAGAAATACTTCTTTTATTCGTCTTACGTGATAGAATATAGAAACTCTTTGGGTTCTCAAGTGATGTTTGGACATAATAACCAATTTAAAGACTGTCTTTTTTAGCTGTTTACCACCAAAACCTGAGGAACAAGGGAATATATACTTCTAATTTTCTGCTTGCAGGCTACAAACTTCCTGTTGAGATCTATAGGACTAACTTTAACTGTATTTGTGATGATCCAGATCTAGACCCACCTGGATATTCAGCCTCCCCCTGTGAGGACCCAGACCTTCGCGCTGGTAGGAAGAAGCTTGGATCTGGCTGTCATCGACCTGCAGAGACTCGAGGCCAAGGGGAGGACAGTCTGCAGAGAAAAAAGAACCAGGAGATAAAATCTGCGGTTGTCTGTAGAGTTTGATCCTCTGCAGAAACGACTCAGACAGCCTGACTGCCGAGGGGTTAAAATCTCTCTTTCTGGTTTCACTGAGTAAGCAAACAGTCGGCTGATGTAACAAGAGGCCTCAGCGGGCTCTCATGTGGAACATTTCCATGATCATCCCGGGTCAGCTCAGTGGAAGTTTGAAGGACTTCTCTGGAGGAAAAGTTAACAGATAAGCAAATCCAAGAGGAGGGTTTGTATGAAACATGAGACAATGTGAGAGCCAAGACAGAGAAGTCAAACGTCCAGCAGAGCAGGAAGCCAAAGAGCTGCAGCTGGAGCGCATTTTATGGGTTTGGGAACAAGCAAAAACAGACCCATTAATCACAAACACGAGCAGAACTGGCAGAGAGAAACAGCTCTGTGGGTTCTCTTTAGGTCAAAGGATGTTTAAGACATTAGACTCCATAAGAAGCAAAATAAACGTGTCTGGTTTGAAGGAAGTTTACATGAGAACTTCCCTCAGATTCAAAACAAACCCCTTCAATATGTGAAGAGACCCGATCTGCATCCATCCCCCCAGAACAATCACTAGTTTGAGATCCTAAAATTAGGGTATTTTCTTTGTTTCTTATAACAGGAAACATATTCTGTTTTGTTCTGCGGCTATCAGCAAATCATAGCAGGCATATTTGTGGACCATCACTTGGAATTTAGGGAAATTGTAAAGTCCATATTTCACTGTTTTCTGACAAAGAGAATCATTTCCTGTCGTGTAGCCGTAAATATGTTTTCCACAGGAGTCCATTGGTTGGTAGTTTTGCAGCCTTTTCCATTTAAATCAAAACACAAAGCGCAAATATTTTAGAATTCAGATGCTGTTGAGCTCCAACAAGTGGGGCTAAAACCTTTATAGTATGTATTTTTAGAGTCACTGTGTAGTCACTTTTCCAAACAGATCACCTTTTCCAGCTTTATTGGTTGTAATTTCCCTCCTGTAACAGTTAAGTGAATATATTTGTGTTTACAGCTTTTGTTCGGACTACATCGCATTATTAGTCATTTACACAAAACATAAATCTAAACAAATCTAAGGGGAAACAAATGTATGCTAATGGGGGCGCTGGTGGCGCAGTGGTTAGTGCACGCGCCCCACGTATGGAGGACAAGGGTCCTCCAAGTGGGCGGCCCGGGTTCGAGTCCCACCTGTGGCTGCTTTCCCGCATGTCATTCCCCACTCTCTCTCCCTGATTCTATCCACTGTGCCATCATTTGTGCTCCATTAAAATGCACAAAAGCCCAAAAATAAATCTTTCAAATGTATGCTAATGATCTCATCTTCTTCACGTTTCATGTCATCAGTCTGGTCTTGGTCTTGGTCTTGGTCTTGGTCTTGGTCTAGGACCACTCCGGTCTCAGGTAGTTTGGTCTTCACTACAACACTACTACAAGATAACTCGACATTGTAATGTTACATTTTTTACTCTAGAAATCTTAATTCTTCCTTCATCACTGAAGTCCGATTTTCCTTGGGTCCCTGAAGGCATCATTCATTAATTGCTTGTTTAATTAACGTTAGTCACTAGCTTCACACACAGAGCTGCAATCAAAAGTCAAACTGACAAACTTGTCTTTTCTTACCCAGAGTTGTTTTCTTCTCTTCTGTCTTTTTGTCATCTTCCTTCTCTTCTTTGTTGGTGTTTTCTTCTTCGCTGTTTGTGGTGCCTTTACTGTCCAGCTCTTTGTCAGTAACAGAGGGGATGTCGGTGATGCTGCTGGTGGTGTTTAACGCCGTCTGAGCTGTTGTAGTCGGTGGTCGTGTGCTGTGATCCTGCAGCCCCACACTGACAGACTCAGCTGTAGTTGTTGAGCCATTGAGGAGTAAATTAAAACTCTCATGAGTCGTTACATCTTCTGTCAGCGCTGAAAACCCTCCAAGGAAACTCGCAACGGCCAAAAGCATGCACAAAGACGTCTGCATCTTCCTCTTTTGTTTGCTGCTGCAGAGTGTGAGTGGGGAAAGAAAAATCCCCGGCAGTTTATGTGGAGATGAGAGAGCCAGACCTCCATCTACCACACTCCTCCTCCTCCTCCTCCTCCTCCTCTGTCCCACCTCCCCCTTCCTCCCTAAATTCCAACTAAAAGTGACTCAAAAACAGACATTGCAGCTTGCATAATGTAGGTTAAGCGAGCATCAGTGACCTATTTTCAACTTCCTTTAAAGCGTTGATGAAAAATCTTAACTTTTGCAAAAGTAGCTCTTTTTTTTTCTTTTATCTCTGCTCGTGAACGTTTTGATTTCTCAGTTTTCTGGTACTTGTGTATGACTTGTAGATTGCAACTTGAACATACATGTTCATCACTTTTCCATGTTCTTCTTTACTGTCTTTGTATTGTGACGACCCCTCCCTCATTTCTCCCACCCTGCCTGTCTGTCTGTTTGCATGCTTGCTTGTCTATCAGTCTTGTCTCGCTCTTTCAGGTGCTTGGAGTTGGGTGATGGAGGAACAACTCCAAAAAGGCATTTCAAGAAAACATGATCAACCTCATTTTGTCCTGGTTCTGTTGAACCGCTGATTCATTCCAGTGACTCAGTGTTTCATAGTGTTCCCATTTCATTCTGCACTCAGAGTTAATCTTTTATTAATTCATAATTTATACTTTATTGATCCCGCGAGGGAAAATTCGTTTTTACACTCTGTCTAGTTAACATGCTACAGAAACATAGGCCAAAATACACACACATGCACAAACAGGATCCTGTGGACATGCACTAATGGAGAGGTCTCAGAGTGAGGGGGCTGCCCACAGTGGGCACTCCTGAGCTGGTGGGGGGGGTTAGGTGCCTCGCTCAAGGGCACCTACAGACTGAGCTACTGCCGCCCACATTTTTGGTCATGATTAACGGCGTCCTCGACCACTCATCACTGAGTCTGGGAAACATCCTTTTTGTTCTCTGTAACTCGCATCTTCTGTTGGCTTCTGTCAGGAAGACATTGAAATGAAACACCAGAGAACTTGATGATTGTGCTTAAAACAAGCAGTCTAGAAAGGTCTAAAGAGGAGGCGGGGTTTATGAGCTATTCTGCAGCCAGTCAGGAGAGGGAGCTCTAAATCTTCTGGCTTCACTTGAGGCGACGTATTCTGCTGTGCTGTGCATCTTTATACAGACTGTAGGTCGTATTGCTGCTAAAAGTGTTGCACAGTTCACACAGAAATTATACATTTTTATTCCAACTCAGAAATACAGATTGCTCAATCGGTACTTGGTGCATTTTTTCATTCTAAAACTGGTGTCAAAAACTCTCAAATCCATCCAGCTCTACGAAAGCTCTAAGAAAAATGAATCATAATGGACGCACTAACAGAGAACACATCATGTCCTGTTTGTCTACCCCTCCATCCAAACCATCACATCTGTGTCGTATTAAAGTCACACTTGGATTTTACTCACTCAGCTGTCAACTTCTGGTAAAATGAATCATGCCGCGATGCAAACCGACATTAAGATAAACAAGGAGTCAGTGTCTGAGCTGTGTGTGACTTACTCACAGGTGGTGTGCATGCATGTAAACACAAACAGTCCATACAGTGAGGGGGCTGTAGGTTTGACTCTGCTTCATGCTGTCAGTCTGTCTCTGAGCTTTTTAATCACCTTCACTTCAGCTCTGAGGCTCCTCATGTTTACAGCATGATGGAGGGAGGCAATGACATCGCAGGATGAGGTAAACAAATAAACATCCTCCCCACCTTCATGTGCTAGTTTTGTATAATGCATAGCCACAATCATCAGAGTGTTAACACCTTATAATGTTGCACTTATGTAGTTCAGTATGTAAAATGGCACCTATGTATATGTACAATTGTCACTTTTATATTATTATTAGCATTACACATTACACACACACAAAATGTGTAACAATTGGTCTGTTTGTATTTTTCTTATAGGTTGAAATTTATCTTTAGGCTTGCAGGAGGCACATATTTTAATGACCCTGTATTATCTACCAAACTGAACAACTTTTGACAAAATATTTTTTTTAATTTCCTCTTTTTCTACCTTTAAATGTCTTAATTGTGTTTAAAAGACTTAACAACGGTACAGTCAAAGCTTTTCTACGTGGTTCAAAACGTCAGTGTTTAATAAAAATGAATCTTATTAATGAAAATATATATTATTCTTGTAATTAACAGCAGCAGCAGTAGTAGTAGTAGTAGTAGTAGTAGTAGTAGTGGTAGTAGTAGTAGTAGTGGTAGTAGTAGTAGTAGTTGAATTGAGTATGCTTGAACCTGATTGGTCGATTTCGATATGACGCGTGAACCGGAAGTGGCCACGCAAACGAGCGGAATCACAACATTAGACTCAAAGTGTCTTTACTCATCTTTTTTTCATCGGTTAATTTGAGCTTTTAACATCGCGTTTTCATGGCGGCTGTCTTCGCCATCGATGACGACCGATAGTTAGACAATAAGTGAAACATTTCTCCCGCGGTTATTTAAAACATGTCGCTGTTCGCTGTGGAAGCTAACCAGAAGCTAACGCTAGCTAGCAAACGGCTGTTCGCCTGTGAAGTGTGTCAGCGTGCAAAGTAAGTGAATGACGGTGATTTTATTAGCTATAACAAGTTAAAATATATTTAATTGTGTTATTTAAACTCCCTTTTAATCATATTTAAGTCTACAGCGTGAATTAAAGACTGAAATGTGATGCTAAATCAGGAATTCACAGCCGAATAACGGTCTGGATGCTCACACAGGAGTCCCTCACCTGAGTGTTTGTTTGTTGTGTTTTTTTCAGATGACAACAAGACGAGCTCAACAGCGAGACGTCAAGTAAACAGCATGTGACCTTAAAGCCCCCCTCTCTGCCTCCTGAAGAAGCTGGTCTCTAAGATGCCCCGCCTGGAGGAGCTGGCCAACGTGGCCCTCAGGGTGCCCAGCATCCTGGTTCTGGACCTGCTCTACAAGTGTGACATCGAAGGTTTGACTGAGCACCTCAAGGCCAAGAACGAAGACCTGCTCTTCAAATACAAATATGTCATCTGGAACATGTACTACCTTGGTAAATACATCATTTTATCACATATTGAATCCTTTATGAGCACATGGTCGCAACACTTAAACCAACACGATCTCTTTTTAAAAAGGAAATTAAGCCATTTTCATTTCACCATTGCACTGTTTTAGATAAACATAATTTACTACATTTTAAAAATGCATGTTTTATATATAAAATGTTGCACGGACTTGCTCCTCCTCCTTTGAAGGACTTTATAAAGCTGAAGTCTGCCAGTGGGATCGGCAGCAGGGGCCCCAGCCCGAGGAGACTGTGAGGCCCCACACAGACGCACTACATTCAAACTGTTCTGTCAGTCAAAGGAACTAAATATTAGAATATTCTCCCACTCACAATAAGAGACTCACAAACATATGCAACCTTCAAAACACACCTCAAACAAGTCTGTGACCACCTTTAACCTTTAACCTCGATTATTGTCTTGTGTCACTTGTGCCTTTGTTTTTGTTTTTGTATTTTATTTGTAATTTGTCTTCCTCTGTTACCTGCCGAGGGACAACAGATGGAAACCAGCACTTCTGCTATAATCTGGTATTTTTACAGTTGTAATTGTTACAGCTGTTCATTAATATGCACTGTCCCTAACAAATAAATAAGAAAAATAATAATTAGATCATCAGCCAAAACAGTTGCATACAGACAGTTTGGAGGCGTAAGGGGAGCTTTTCTTTGGGTAATATTTGTCTATTTCCTCAGTGAATATTTTTCCTTTTTTTCTGTTTTTATATAATTGTTGTGTTTTTGGTGTCCTGTCCCTTTAATAGATTAAGCTGTGTGTGTGTGTGTGTGTGTGTACTTGACGGCATTGGAAAAAGGAAAACTTTGATGTATTTTCCAGAATAAATACAATATTCTTATGATAAACTTAAAGAGTTTAACCCACAAGTAGGGATGTAAAGATTAATCATAAATCATGATAAATTGATTCAAAGGTGTCATGGTTCACATCGGTACTCCCAATAATAAAATGAATCCCAATAATATGGTGAGTGTCAGCAGCTGTGGAGCAGAGGCAGTTGGCAGCTGCAGAGAAAGATTTAGAAAGTGAGGACTCACCACTGTCTTTTAAATCGGAGGTGTGGAAGCGTTTTGGCATCCTCGAGACAGAAAATGAAAGAGATGAGAAGATAACAGACTAGACAAAAAGCTGTGTGCAGATATTACAAGAAGACGGGGAACTACACAAATAACACAACCAACATGACGCAGCGTTTAATCGACACCACAATGAGAAGCTCCGATCACCTCCCCTTGTTAGGACGGTCTACAGACTCATTTTGTAAAATAAATAGTCAGTCGTTACATCCCTACCCACACGCAGAGTAATGACCCTGCAGGATATGATGATCATGATGCCACTTTTTTTTGGTTCTAGTTAAAGTCAGACGACACGGATATCTGTTAGATTCTTTTGTCAGAGAAAAAAAAAGCTATAAAAGCGCACCGCCACAGAAAGAGGAAGTGGTGAGGGATCCCAAACTGACGTCAGACAGCTCAAAGGAGCGGTGACAAAGGTCAATGTGTGATGTCATAAGGTCAATGTGTGATGTCATAAGGTGGATATTACTGTCTGAGAGTTTGTTAAAGTGAAATGAGACGTTCAAAGATGCAGCAGTGAGACTACAGGGAGACACTGAGGACCACTATCTACGGAGAGCCTGAAGGGACAAAATAACATGAGATTAATCAGGATTGAAAAAATGTATGCATCAGTTTTGACCTTCATTAATCGTGATAAACAAGTTCATGCTGACCGCCCATGTCTAACACTTCCTGATTCAGGTTTCAATGAGCGTTTTCTGGTTTTCCCCGCAGGTCATCTGGTAAACGTGGTGGTGTTGGTTCTGCCGTTGAGACACATCGTGACGCTCTACCTCCACATCCTCGCCGCCCTCCTCCTCTACATGGGGCATCAGATTTCCAAGTGAGACGCCCTCCTTCTACTATTACTACTCCTAATGCTACTCCTGCTACTACACTCCTGTGATTTATTGAATCTGGATCAGTTTCCTCTCCTCCATCTGTGTATCAGGTTCGGCCTGATACACGACGTCAGGAGGAAGGGTTTCTGTGTTGAAGCCGCTCGTTTATTTGTCTTTTAAAGTTAGAAACCAACCTTAGTTTGTTTGTTATTTACCAAACCCAAAGCTGTTTCATTTAGTCGGTGATGATTGAAATCTTTGTTCAAAAACGAACAAGTGCAGAGACATTTTTGAGAATATGTAAATTTGATCTTTTGATGTCATCTCAGGATTCTTTTTTACTCTGGCAGGTAAATGTTTTTTGTAAGTGCTCAATAAATGTAAATAAATAAGTTCTCATGTTGAATAATGACGGTTTACTCACAAGATAACAAGCATACTTAACAGCTCAGATGGGAATTCTCCATGCTGAAAATAAAGAAACACACAGTACATTGGACATAAAAATGTATTTCCTGCTTTTCTTTCAGGGATTATGTCCGTGAGGAGCTGCAGTACGGTTATGAAGGAGCCGTTTACCTCGATTCTCTGGCCTTCAACAGATTTGTGTCTGCAATGACGAGTGAGTCCTGCACCCAGACTTTCATTCATGTGCATTCGATTCATGTTCATGTTCGCTGACGATGAGAAACGATGAGCTGCAAGATACAAACAAACTGGTTTTAGGAAAGTTTAAGACTGCTCGTCATACCTTCCCTGAGTTGGTTTTTCACTGATGCACCCTGCAGATGGAGACTATGGCTGTTGGGTGGGAGGGGAGAGGGGGTCTCACTTTGGCTGTTTGCATTCAAACATGCGGCTCACCCAGAGAGTTTTCAGGAGTTTTGTGCGAATGTTAGACCACCGACAGTTTCCTCTGTTTTTGTCTCCTTATCAAAACTTTCAAGTTGCACTTCAAGAGCAAACCACTGTCATGTTTGTATAACTAATAATCCACAAAAAAACAAAGATTGGGATGTTTAAGAGACAAGAGGAGAGGCAATGTTGAATGCAGAAGATTCAAAGAATGTTTTTTTTTATAAATATGCACAAATATAAGCCCTTAAAAACATCACAATCTCATTCTGAACTAACTCATTCTAACCAACGTTTTGTGCTAAAGTCAAAACTCTTCATGCATTTTCTTCAAGTTGATAACAGCTGTTTATTTATTTATTGTCCTCACCCGTAATGATTGTCTGTTCAGGTCAGATTATCCTCAGCACGCTGTGTGCCTTCCTCATGAAGACCAGGAAGGTGTGGCTGTTCTCCGCTCACATGCTCCCCCTTCTGGCCAGGCTCTGCGCTGCTCCTCACGCCATGCTCTTAACTGTCAACACTTTCTCCATGGGGCTGACCGGAGCGGGGATCACCGTGTTCCTCCTCTCACATCTCTTCCTGCCGTACCGACTCGCAAGGGCTGCTTACTCCGAGCTGCTGCAGCTGGAGGTAACGCAGTAACTCCAGAATGTTACTTTACTTTCCATTTGATCAAAACTCCTCTTCTAGTTTATCTCTTTTATGCTCTGTTGTCCACGCTCCTCATCACCTCTCAGGTGATCGAGCTGTACAGACTTCTGGCTGTGGGGATCTCTCTGTGGAACCAGTTTGCCGTCCCAGTGCTCTTCAGTGTCTTCTGGTTCGTTCTGTTCGTCGTCCAGCTGTGCACGGACGCCATGTCTGCCAACGCCTCGGCCACTGCCAGCCATCAGGGAATCCTGTTCTTCCTGCTCACAAGGTGCGACGATGACTCCTTTTTTTTAGTGTTTTATTTTCAACTGACACTTGTCAAAATGTGTTTTTAATCGAGAGCATTAATAATACTTTATTTGTATAGCACTTTTCTATACAAGTAACAAAGTGTTTTACAACAGAAAAGCAGAGAGGCAATTAAAACAACAGGCAGAGAGTAAACAAGCAGACAACAAAATCAGACTAATATAATTAAAAAATAAGAACAATTACCGAAATCACAGAGTAAAAGCATTTTTATAAAAGAATGTCTTGAGTAGGGAAGTAAAACAAGGGACTGAATCTGCAAGTCTGATCTCCTCTGGCAGGCTGTTCTAAAGTCTGGGGGCTCTAACAGCAAAGGCCCCGTCCCCTTTAGTTTTCTCAGACTGCGTATTGGTTCATAAGGGGTTAAAAGCTCAGAAATATAAGAACGGTGTTGAAGCTTCAAAAGGACTTCAGATCTTCAGTCATATTCTAAATCAATGCTGCAGCGAGAGGGAGAGCCATTTAATTTTTCACAGGATGGCAGATACTGACTTCACACCGAGTCCTTTTGGCGTCTGTTAAAGATGCAAAAGTTGCGTTTATGTCTCTTCTAATCAGAGAGAAAGCAGAGGCGCTGACATCGTCTGAAATGCACAGATACTTCCACCAACATGTGCAGGACTGTGTTTGCAAAATGTTGGTGATTAAAGTAAGAAATTAACCCCTCATTGGGGTTGCTAGGACTTCTATTTTTGTTGCCATGGTATCCAAACGTGCATCGATATCCTTTTGATTTTTACTTGAAACGGTTTTAAAATCGTGGTTACCATGACAACCCCTCACTGGATTATTTCTCCCGCAGTGTCTCTGAATGTTGCGCCACGCCGTACTCTCTCCTGGGCCTGACCTTCGTGGTGTCCTATCTCGCCCTCGGACTGCTCAACCTATGCAAGTTCTACCTGGGAGGTTATGCAGCCGTGCAGAATGAGAATGTCATGCACAGGTGAGTTCAGGTCCATCACGCATTAAGTCCGTTTGATGTGCTTTGAGCGTCAGTTTTCTTAATTAAATACGCAGATATTGTCCAAGTTATGTGTGTAAGGAGAATGTCTCAGTGTAAAGCAGGATTTCCTCTTGAGGGGGTAATTAAAGTATGTAAAATTAAATTCAAATTAGTTCCACTGGGGGGCGCCAAAGTGTACATAGTGGCTCTAATCACTGCAGGAGATTTCAAATGGCTGAATCAAATAAGTTGTAAACTCTATCCCAAAGTTTGAATATGTGGATATTCCCCTTCCCTTATCTTCTTCACTAAACATAATTTAAAATAAAAACACAAAACACTTGAGCTCTAATGAAAGTGAAGACACTCCTAATCCCAATTATGCCCCTATTTACCCGACTGAGTTACATAACCTCCCCGATGGCCCTTAGTCGCCACCGCAACCAAAACAGCGCTGCCACCTTCAACACCACCCAGCCTGTGTTGATGCCAGCTCCAGGTAGTGACACCGCTGATACTACCAAACCTACCACATGGCCTCTTCTGGCCCCAACAACTCAACCGTGTAGACTGATAAACAGCAAGAGCGGGGACGTCACCGAGGTTGTCAAGTGGAAACCTCCCTTCACCTCTGTAGTAGAGTGAAATCTACATGGTGTTAACTACAAAGTGTTTTCATTAGTGCACCGATGTTTCACTGAGTAATGGGTATCGTCTCTTTGTGTTGTTGCTTATTATTTATCAGTCAGTGAATTTTATCATTTCATAATTCGAGATCAAGCAGAACCTCTTTCAGAGAAGCGATTTAAATGTGATTTAAGGGGAAGAAAGGCGGAGTTAATTTCAGTAGATTTTCAAGAAAATGCAGAGGACAAGTTGTGTCGCTGGTGCAGGGTGGAAGGCAAACAAAATGATTCATAGCTTAGCAAGATCTCCTTTGTTTTAGCTGTTTTTTTTATCCACTCACATAAAGAGATTTTCTGATTCTATATTTTTTTTTTGTAGTAATAATTTATTTCGGTCACATGAAAAAACTAAAACATTTTGACTGAAAAGGTGTAGGCTGAAGCTTTATCTTATTACACCCTTATTACAAATCTTATTATTTAAGACACGACTAGTTTGGTTACAAAAAAAATAATAATAATTTATTTCAAAACAAAACAAATGAAACAAACAAAAAACAAAACAGAAGTCACACTCTCAAAAAATAATCAAACCGACCTTTTATATTTGTTAAACTCCATTTTTATAAACAAAAATGTAAATACACATTCTTAATATATTTGTGTGTTCATTTATACAAATCTGTGGAAACTGTATTTTCTGAGCTCTGTTACTGAATCCCCCGTCCCCCCCCGTCCCATCAGAGGTGTCACTGAAGGCGTCACGCTGCTGCTGCTCGCTCTGCAGACGGGTCTGTTGGACATGCAGGCTCTGCAGCGCACCTTCCTCCTCAGCATCATCCTCTTCATCGTGGTCACGTCGACCCTGCAGTCCATGATCGAAATCACAGACCCGGTTATTCTGGCTCTCGGTGCATCACGGAACAGGTAACCACATCACATCGAAGGACTTTCCCGTTCTTATGATGACTTTGTGGTTTTTAATCCGGTGTCTTCTGGTCTTCTCGCAGGAGTCTGTGGAAACATTTCCGCGGCCTCAGCATGTGTCTCCTTCTGCTGGTTTTCCCTGTGTTTATGGCGTATAAAATCTCCCAGTTCTTCCACATGGACTTCTGGCTCCTCATCCTCGTCTCCAGCTGCATGCTGACGTCCCTTCAGGTATGATCGGTCATTTTATATCTACACTGACTCAAGTCTCAGGGTGGAACAATAACAACATTAAATAAAGACATTGAGCTCACTGTGCTACAGAGATACCGGGAAATAAGTTTGACATGAACCCGAATTTCAGGACATGAAAGACGGCTTTGAACTACATCAAGACATTTTCACATCTGCACTCCTGAAAATGTCTGGAGGACTGAATCCTCCTGATCTGGTTTTTCACACATGTACCGTCTATCCCTTTTTGGGGGGCATTTTAGAAACCTGATTTTAAGCCTCCCAACCTCTGTTTGTAAATGTTTTACATAAGTGTGTTTATTTATTGCAGTTTTGTACTCGCTTAATTATCTTACATTTTAGACTTTTGTAGACTGATTTTAACAGTCTTGTTTTATCTGTCTTCTGTTTTTCTTTTTGATTTAATGTCTGTTTTCTAATTATTTCTGTAATGACTCGATGTCATTGTAAATGAGGGTTGCCCCCTCAATGATCTTTCAAGTATAAATAAAGGTTGAATGGATGCGAGGTGGGCCGGGGGGGCTCTCCTCAGGCAAGACATGACATCAAAATAACGTGGCAGTGTAGGACAAAGCAAAAGAGACCGACTACCATACTTTCAGTCTGCACAGGGACTTGAAATATTCCCAACCCAAGTCCCTACAGACTGAGATACTGCCGCTCCACAATACGTTGTGAGAAGTTCTGTTTAATTTGATGGATTGCCCGTTGAGATGAACAATCTCATTTTTCGAGGGGGGTCCAACACAAAAACAAAAACACAACAGTACAGTGTGATACAGACAGTCAAGGACAAAATACACACATAAACATAAAGGCTCTCAAACACCCATCCGCCCACGTATCCCTCCCGCAAAGCCACAGCACCCCACACAACATCATCAATGAATTCTCCTGATTATATCCTGCTGCGTTCTCACATCAGCTCACTCTGACTTTCTGCAGAATAAATACGAGGAGGCTGGAGGAGAAACTCAGTGTGAAGAGAGAAACATTCAGCTGTTTCTGTTCACACATGCTCATGAGTTTTTTTTAGGAGTTTGGTGGCAGAAGAGTTTTGTCACTGTTATTTTAGTAAAGTTCTGTTTGTCTCCAGGTCACAGGCACCATGCTGATCTACTCCCTCTTCATGGTGGAGCTGTTCCGCAGCGACCCGATCGAGAGCCTGGACGAGGTCATCTACTGGGTGAACGCCGTCAGCCGGGTGCTGGAGTTCATGGTGGCGCTCTGCGTGGTGGCATACGGCACCTGGGAGTCTCTGTTCGGGGAGTGGAGCTGGATGGGCGCCTCCGTCATCATCATCCACTCTTATTTCAACGTGTGGCTCCGAGCTCAGTCTGGCTGGAGGAGCTTCCTGCTCAGGCAGGAAGCGGCCAAGAAGATCAACTCGCTCCCCAGAGCCACGGAGCGGGAGCTGCAGCGACACAACGACGTCTGCGCCATCTGCTTCCAGGTGAGTCGAGGAGCTGCACGCCAACTACATCAAATACTGACAAATCCAAAGCCCCCCCCCCCCCCTTTTTATCATCACCACAAGGGGTTCAGAATGTAAACTAACCGCCTGTTGCTTTAGATCTTTCTTAGTGTCTCAGTTTTAGCCGTTGATCTAACTTTTCTGTGTATCCGGGGCCGGGTCCCCGTAGCAGCAGGCTTAGGAGGTCGACATTTTATTGCTGGTCCTCTTCCAGCTCCTCATAGTGGATTTCAGAGGTGTTTCCACCCAGTAAGCTTGGACAAACTGCTCTGGATTTGTTTGGACCAGAGAAGGTAGGCGGTTTTAAGGCGACCCCCACACGGCCGTTTTGGACGCCCCTCGGTTTGTCAGATATGAGAGCAGTTATCAGGTCAACAGGTGTTGCAGCGATGGAAGCGGTCAAGAGAAGTGGTTCAGATAGAAGTGATTGTACCCGACCTAAAAAGCCTCTGCATGTTTCTAATAAGCTCCACGAGCAGAAACGTGCTCAAACTAGGATCAATATTGGAGATGCTTTTGAAAAATGGAGAGAGGTTAGAACACAGAAAGGTTTACAGACCCATGCAGAGCTGGATAAACACTGAAGCTTCAGAGTCCACCACATGGTGACCTGAGTGAGCATCCACTCTAGAGAGGAGGGGGGGGAGACAGCTCTCTCTGAGGTTTAGAATTTAGACTGCAGTACCCATTTTAACCACTAGGGGTCAGAGTTACATATTGCTCCTTTAAGAACGGTTAATAAATGTTAATTAACGGGCAATAAGTCAAACTCCACTTTATTGTCGACACCACCCTCCGGGTATATGAAATATATTCATACCCAACATATGATCATGATACCAGTAACTTGATATTTGTCAGTACAGCTGACGTGCACGAGGCAGAGTCACTGTGAGCACTGTGACAAACGTGACTGTGTGTACATATAATATCTAACAGCGTGTGTGTACCTTTAAGGTATGCTGGTCCTGTTTTTCCAGTTTGCTCGTTTCCCCCTCTTTGGCCTTCAGCCACAGTTTTTTTTAAAACCTGTTTGTACCTGTCCTTGACAATGATCACAAGTTTGTTTTCAAATGAAGCAGCTGAAGTAAAATCTTGATGAAAAACAGAGCGAGTGTTTGCAGGACGATATTTTGCTTTTACAAATCTCAGAGGGGAAGTTGAGGTGACATCATCACAGAGACGAGATGAGAGATAAAAACAGAGACGAATATCTGTGAATGCAACTGCATAAAGAAATCACAATAAAACAAGAGATTAATGAGGAGTATACATGATCAATGTCTCTGCACACCGTCCACTGAACAAAAAGTCAAACAAAAACACTGCTACTAAGAATATGTCATAAATATTCTACAATTCATTTCAAAACAAACAGCTTTAAAGTCTGATCGGACACACAGGTGCTGACAGGAAGTGACCAGAGGCAGAGCACAACATCGAAAGCTGTTCAAGCATTAAAACCATCCTAAATACGTCATTGTCATTATCTAACAAAACCATTATAATCAATTTTTTTATGATTAACATTTTATTTAATTTTCCAATTATAAAGTAACAGATAACAGTAACAGACATATTGGTGACAAATAATCATTTAAGTACTCGTACATGAGGGTAAAGAACAAACAAAAACATTAATTGGGACAATCTAACAAAATAAGACTCGTAATGAAAAAGTAAAAGATAAAGAAAAAGCTTTCAACTGAAACAATACAACAACAAAAAACAAAATAGACATCGGAAGTGCACACGGTGCTCGGCGACAACAGGCCCAACGACAGGGCATAAAGTACAGTGTGCTGACTCCCGAGGGTCCGCCATCACCCATCAAGGATAAGATTCCCCAAGCCTCTCTTGCTTCCCCACCCATTGTAACATTCAACTCTATTTACAACTCTAAATGAGAAACCCTCCAATGCGGCTAGTCTACCCAAATTATTATGACACAGATTGGCAGAGGGGGCAGAGGGGGCAGAGGGGGCAGAGGGGGCCTTCCATCCTGAAACAATTAACTTGCGCCCCAACATTAGTGTCGTCTGCACCTTCTGCATTCTTCCTCAGGAGAAGTAAAAAACCATCATCATCATGAAGGTCGTAGGTTTTCATTAAGAACTGGGTCTTTAGTTGTTTATTAAAGGTGCAGAGGGACTGTTGTTGTTGTTGTTGTTGTTGTTGTTGTTGTTGTTGTGAGTCTAACAGAAATGTGTCTCTCCTCACAGGAGATGAGCTCGGCTGTGATCACATACTGCGGACATTTCTTCCACGGTAACTGCCTCCGCAAGTGGCTGTACGTGCAGGAGACCTGCCCCATGTGCCACCAGACGGTCCGACCCAACCCGTCCGCTCCGAGCCCGGCTTCAGGCGACGCTCCCGCTGCACCAACTCAGAGAGAGACTGAGCCAGATCCGGCTGCGCAGGAGGGAGGGCAGAACCAGGAGGACTGCACAGATACACGGAGTGAAGATGTAACTCCTGATCCCGAAGAGGAGGAGGAGGAGGAGGAGGAGGGGAAAGAGGAGCAGGAAAGCGTTGAGGATGGAGATTGTGACACAGAAGGTAAAGACAAAGAAGAAGAACCTCACAGAGACGCTGTTCAGGGTCTGCGTTTCAGCTCCAGTGGAGACTTTGTTGGATTTGTCGGCCCGGCTTCAGGCTGCGCTCCAGAGGGAGTCAACAGCTCTGATGTCTTGTTAGGTAAAACTTCCCCTCCTTACATACATGAGCGCGGCGAGGAGACGCCACTGACTCCTAATGCTGTGAATGAGAGCACAGCCGAGCCTCAACCTGGCTCTAACGCGGCTAAATTGGAGGTCACTTCCTGTCCTAGAACGCCACAAAACGGCGGAGGTACTGAAGACTGTGATGAGGCTCCTGAGTCATGGAGCAGCTTCAAATTAAACAAAGCTGAATCAGATCCTGTGGCGTCTCATATAAGCCAAACGTCTCTTGAATCACCTCATGAACACTCAGAACTCTTAGGCTGTGCCGACGATCCAAAAAATCATAAAATTGGCAGCTCGGAGAGGCTGAAACTTTCCCCCCTCAACCCCACCGAGCGTCCTCCTACTCCTGCACAAACACAGAACACAGAGATGGACTGCTCTGCATCAGTGCCTTGAAGGAATCAAAGGGTGATTCTCCATAATGGAGAGTGGAACATATTTTGCCTTCTCTATGTGAACTAATATAAAATATTTCTTTGATGTGAATGTGCTGCAGAAGACGCCGACCGGAGGCTATACTGTGTGAAGCCCTTTGTTGTGAAACTGTAAAGAAAATGATGTAAAAAGAATCAGAGATATTATGTAAAGCAATTATCTTAAAATACCAAATGACGGCAGGTTACGAGTGAAGACGTTTACTTTAATTTAATGTGTCCCGTGCGTGTCCCAGGAAAAGCTTCAGCAGTCGTTAATCATGAATCACTCTTTTGTACTCCATCGCCCAGTATTAAATTACTGCTGTGAACATGTTCTCCTTTTTATTTTTTTTCTGCTGTTTCTAAATTAATGAAAGTTAATAAAATCGTGACAGGTGCACAGGGAGGGGGATGGGCTTCGTGTGCCATCATGTTGCTTTTTTAAATAAGGAATTTACTAATGTAAATGATAACTGCATCACAGTGAAGTCATTATCTTTATGCAGCTCTTAAAATATATATATTAAACTGGAATCTACAGGCCAAACTGTTTCCATGAGGCTGAAACCAAAACATTTAAAGGTCACATTATGCAAAATATTGAGGAAGTGTCCTCATGTTCCTCTAACTCTAACACGTGTCTCTAGTCCGTCTACAAACCCCCCAATGATGAGAAAAGTCCATCCTCTCCGTCTTCTGCCTGCTCCACTTTTCAGAAAATGTGTGCTCAAACAGGCCGTTTGGAGGTTTTCCCTTCATGACATCACAAAGGGCAGTAGCCCCTCCCACAGCTAGGTGTTTGTTCTGTCCTCTGAGTCTGCCTTCTCACCGTAAACAATAGGACATGGAGCGAGAAAGCACTGAGTACACCCAAGCTCCTTCCAGAGAGGGGGCGTGGTCAGACACAGCTCATTTACATATTTAAAGGTACAGACACAGAAACAGCCTGTTCTGAGCAGGGCTGAAATAGAGGGGTTTATAGACATGATCAAATACAGGATCAGAGTGGATTTAGAACAAAAAACTTCACAGCCCAAAAAGGCATTACTGTTGAAATTAACATTTTTACAGTCTGGTACAAAAAATCAAATAGGTTGGATTACCTCATGTCTCAATCGGCACACATTGTACGGTGGGTAACGCATCCGTTTTGATTGTATGAATGATACGTGTTATCCATAGTTAGGCGTGTAGCTGACCTGATTGACAGGTGGACGCGGTGTAACGGTTTGTCAGGAGGTTTAAAACCCGCCTCAGCTCCAGCTCTCAGCCTGTCGTTAGGTTGACTGAAAGTTAGACTGAGACAGCATTTCCAGCATGGAGACCGCCATCGATGGGACTCCAAAAGCCCCCTGCAGGAACAGACGGGGGATGTCACTCAGTCCATTTTGTCTATTAATATTTACAGTCTATAATTGGTGCATCTCTGATCAAATTGAAACAGAAAGTGAGGCAGCTTTTAAAACCAATACAGACTAAAGTGAACCGAAATAGAAATAAAAACGAATGAAGAAACCAAAACTATTCTAACCTTAAATGGTAATAATGTGAGGGGTTACAGGATATGTGATCTGCCACTTGTAAACTTGTTTTCTAGAATGTAAAGGTGTTTTGTCCTTTTGTCCAGGTACAGTGCGTTTCTCCCTGAGTCAGCTTTAAATTATATATAAAATAGAATAGAATTAGAAAAAAATAGAGTAGAAAAGTACAAAAAAAAAGTAAGAGTAAAAAGAAATAAGTTGTAGTAACAGCTAATTGATTTAAAATAAACTGTACAGAAATATACACTGTATTAAAGCAAAGATATAATACAGAAATAAAAATAACAAGGGGAACACTGTACAATGAAATGAAAATATAAATAAGTTTCGTCATTGCACACATCAGGGCTCACAACAGTAAAATGTAATGTGCTGACTGGTTTGTCATACATGCTGTTTTTAACCAATCTGCCTCCACATCCGGGTCCCGTCAGTCAGCACAGACCGGGACCGCCTTCCTCCGTAAAGCTTCAAATAACAGCAGCCAGCCGCTAGTGGGCTAACGACGGCGACCGAAAGCAAAAGAAGAGAGGAGCACTTTGTCGACGGGGGGGACACTTCACCTGATACGAGCACTTACTCAACCTGTACCGGGATTTAAATAATCCAACATAAGACGCTGAAACGTGAAGGAAAGCGAAGGGTCATCGAAGGGCGCCGTGAACGTCAGCGGGAGAGAAAGATCGCACCGCTAGCTTTGTTAGCATCTCCGCGCATACGTAGTTTTAGCTCCGTTCGGCTAACTGCGCTAGCTCGAGGAAAAGAAAGGAAAAGCCCCGGTGTCAAAATACTTGACGGGATTGTGAATCATCCTGGCACACTACAGCTGCCGCTTACTGCTCGCATCGGAAAGCCTTCAAATCAAAGAGAATAACATCGAGAGAGGATGGCTCTGAAAAGGATCCACAAGGTAAGACAACGTCGATGCTGCTAGCTTACTGTTAGCTTACTGTTAGCTTACATGTCAGCGATGCTAAGATGTGTCGCCTCGCCGCGTTAGCCTCCCTCAGCGCTGAATCCTGAGAAACGGCGGTGAAGTACACAATCGAGGGGACTTTGAAGTGTTTTTTTTCTGTGGTTGTGTTAACTTTAGTTATATATTGTGTGTTTGTTCCCCTCGGTGTGCCTGTTGTTTTCACTCCCCGCACCGGCTACTACGCGGAAACGGTTTCGGTTAGCCCCAGCGAGCTAGTTAGCATTAGCGTTAGCATCTTCGGTTACACGTCTGGTGTGTTCGTCGAAGTGACGTCATAGAGGCCGCATGAGTTTCCCAACACTACTTAGGTTTACATAAACACACACACGCACACACACACGCGTTTAGGATGTTATGTACGTGCTAAGTGTGTGTTAATATAAGAACAGATTTCATAATATTATCGATGTTTCCAGAACTTCCTGACTCACTGCTGTGTGTTAGTCATGATCCACTTCCTTGGTATGTGATGGTATTTGTTCTGTGCACATCACAGGGTGTGTTCTGGCAGTTAAATGGAGGAAGTTGGCAGCAGATTATGATATTAAATAATATAATGGAGGGAGGGAGGAAAACACCTGGATTGTTAAAGGTACAATATCAATCAATCAAACTTTATTTATACAGCACCTTTCAGACAAATTAAATTGCAGTTCAAAGTGCTTAACAAGAGTGCAGAAAGTTATTGATTAAAAAGTAGTTTATAAAATCATTGGGAGACTAATGCACTCCAATAAGAATTAAAAAATATGTATAAAATACGACACACAAAAGCAACAAGATAGTAAAATAAATACATAAGAGGAAAATATTTAAAATTGTAGTAGGATAAAAAAGACAATACAGTAATGTGAAGATTTAAATTGTTATAAAGCACTATTTATTTATTTCAAAGATTTATTTTTGGGCTTTTTGGCCTTTAATGGAGAGATAGGAGAGTGGGGAACGACATGCGGGAAAAGGAAGCCACAGGTGGGATTCGAACCTGGGCTGCCCGCTTGAGACGACAGCCTCCATACATGGGGGCACTAACCATTGCACCACCAGCGCCCTGTTAACTTTAAAAAAAAACAACAACATTGTTTTATATTTTTGTGTCAAACGCTAAAACAATTATTTTTATATATATATATATATATATATAAATAATTGTTTTTTATATATATATAAATAATTGTTTTAGCGTTTGACACAAAAATATAAAACAATGTTGTTTGTTTTTTTTTAAAGTTCTGACATTAAATCAAATATTTCCAACAGTTCTTAAAACTAGAGAAAGATGTAATTTTTGTAGTTGTAGTGGGATGTGTTTTGTTGTGGCACCTGCCATGATTACAGACACAACAAGCCGTGGTCGTTGCCGTAGAAACACCAGTAATTGTGTCCAAGAAGCGGGAACTGCTACTGAAAGCTCCCTTACTGTTTGTGCCTCTGTGATTTAAAAATGTTATGTAAATTATACTCGGTCACATTAGCTTGTCTGTCAACATATTCTCTTCCTGAGGTCACCTTGACTACGGTCAACTCAGTTTGTTTTCATCAGGGTTGTGGGTGGAGTAGCAGAGAATCACTCCCATGATTCCCCGCCAGCCCTGACGTCATATTTTGTAATTGTTTTGCTTGAGAGCAGACTGGAATTTACAAATCGTGCGTTTAAAGTGTGACACAAAGTCGTGATCGAAACCAAATGTTGCCCTGCATTCATGTGGTGTCAGACACTTAATGAAAACGAGTTGGACATGAACGCCGGCTCAAGGCGGACAAATAACTTAATGTTTAGGGATCAAGGCAGGGTGAGACCAAATCAGACACAAATATTCAGAGTCTACTGGATGAAACCCACAAGATCTGAGATCTTTTGAGGAAATCCAGGACTATACAGTATTGTGACATGATTACGTTTGTACAAAACTGAAACCTTTAAAAAGTGGTCTAAAGGTCATAAGACCATACATGATATCCAGTATTACAACACAAGTTCTGCTCTCATGGCTTCATTCTGTTGTTGACTAGATTACCTCTTCCAGTGAAATCCATGAACTATCTTGTGTTATGGTGCGTGTCAGAAGACCCGGGGTGGGGCGGAGGTTTCCACCTCACTCTGAAGTAGCTGTGGACCTAAAAATACTTGTAGTGAATGTACGCTTCAGGCTCATCTGGCTGTAAAATGTGGAGGCGATAACAAAGTAGCCCCCCTCTCTCCCTCTCTCCCCTATGAGCTGTTGATGTGTTGAACTTGGAAGAGAGTTGCAGGAGATAACAACACGGGCAGGAAGGTGTTGTGAAATAAATGCAGCTCTGTTTCCCACCACCCCCACCCCCCGTGTTGGCATGTTGATTTCAGATCCTGTCTCCTGGTTGTTTTGTCTGTGAAGATTACTGTGGTCTAATTTGGTTTTTGTTCTAAACCTCTTTTCATTACAGGAGCTCAACGATTTTTCTCGTGACCCTCCTGCACAGTGCTCAGCCGGCCCAGTGGGTGATGACAGTAAGTGTCCCCGACACTTTCCTAAAACTCTTAAAGGCTCAAACACGTATTATTCTGTTTATGACTATCTTAAGGACCAAAGTTACATCTCTGAAATGTCTGTTTTTTTAATGACTTAAAGTTCATAATAAGATATGATTTGCTATTGTTTAAAAAAAAAAGGAAAGCACAGGAAGTCTTGGCATTTAAGAAACTAGAATGCAAATAAATCAAATTTGAAATTGTTTTAAATTATAATTCAACAGTCTCTTTGGAATATGTAGGACTTTGTATTACAATGGCACACCTAATGTACCATAAAAGATAGTTTCCTGTTTGGAGGGTGACCCCTGGACTTCTCCTGTCCTGCATCTGTTGCTTTATCATCTTCGTAGTGTAGTTGCCCACCAAGTCCCCCTCAAAAAGAAAAACACATTTTCCTGGTTTCAATCCAGTGTTTTAAAATGTTCACTTATCTGCCAAATATATTCCCATAAAGCATCTGGGTGTTTCTGATGACTCATCCTGTGCTCAGGGCTGTTTACTACTAATGTCAGACCAATTAAAAAGTTTCATCAAAGCAAATTATCAGATCTAATTCATTCCAACGTTATGTCCCGCCTTCTATCTTGTGATTGGCTCTATCTTGTGTCAGTAGGAAATACTCCATGACACAGCAGATAGAAACTTCTGTTAAAATGACAAAAGTTCAAATTGACCGAGTTTGAGGATGAGGGTCGGGAAACTTTCTGGACTTTAGAGTAACACTATTGTTATCAACATCAGAATCAGAAATACTTCACACACACACACACTGATGGCCCAATGTGTGTGTGTGTGTGTTTGTAAGTGTGTCAGACCAGCGACAAACAAACGTCTTCAAACGTATCATTTTAGATTTACTGAACTCTCCTGATCATCATAATTCACCAAACTGAGTCCCCACAATTTAAATTCAGTAAGAGATTTAATCCAAACGCGTTAGATCCATAATCATCCACAGAACATTTAATAAAATAAAAAAAAATGCCGATCTGCAGATCTTTTGACGACGCCTCATTAACAGTCTTTAAAAAAAAAAATCGATATGTCAATATATATCGTGCTCCTTGCAAATACATTTATCAATGCAGATGTTTCAGAATCGATTTGGCTGCAAAGCTGTCATGACAGTTTTCAAAGACAGTTGCCTGATGGTGCAGTTCACAATATCACCATAAACACAGCTCTGGGATTAAAATGTTTTAATGGATTTCTTGTTTTTCTAGAATATCTGAGGATCTGAATTGAAGTGTTTTAAGTATTAGGATCTTTTAATATGCCTCTGCTGTTATTCTCAACCATAAAGAACAGCTGTTGGACATGGTCATTATCCAAAACCAACGTATATCACTATTAGAGCTGGGAAAAATTGTAATTTATGTAAAAATCAAGATTCTTCTAAGATTTTAAATAGATTCATAACTTCCAAAATTCTATTTTTTTGTTATGGGGGGCAGTCACTCCCTGCTAAGCGCTGAGGCTATCTCTTCAACTCTGTGAAATGCCAAATAGAGCAACAAAAAAAACATCTGTCTTGTATCATGTAGATGTGGAAATACCCAGCGCTAACGTGCGGTGTTGGACGATGTAGAGGTTGTACCTGCAGGCGGTGTTATCCAGCTCGTAGAATCAGAATCAGATTTCTTGGCCAGATATGCTTACACACACACACAAGGAATTTAACTTTGGTGAACTGTGCTCTCTTATGTAAAGGTACAACATTAAATATCAACAATAAACATAATAAGAAAAGACTAATATTTACATGACTAAATATGAAACAGTGCAGTGGTGAATACTGCAAAAGATGCTGAAGTAACACGATAATAAGTAGAAGTGCTGCACACATGGGCGACTGAGACAAACTGTAGACCCGTTCACAGATTGCACGGTTGAAGTAACATTACACAAAGGAGAAGTGTCCCTACATAAATGCAGCACAGTATTGACTGAGTGTAGTCTATAAAGGTGTCTTTGAAGCTGCGGAGGCGGCTCAGAAGCCCGTCAGATCTCGTACCTGTGACCTTTTCCTGTTTTTGTAACATTTACTTTCTGTTCTCTCTGCAGTGTTTCACTGGCAAGCCACAATCATGGGACCTGTAAGTCGACATTTTATGATGAGTTGTTGCTCTGTGTGCACTTTTTTTTAATGCATCACAGTGTTGTATTTTGTCATTGCCCCCTTTTACTGCTTTAAATGAACTCATGAGATAAAGGTTAACATTTGACTTGATAATGAGGACATGAGGAATTTGGATGATTCTCCTCTAAAGTATGTAAATGTGTTGCTTGCTTTCAGAATGACAGTCCATATCAGGGAGGCGTTTTCTTCTTGACAATTCATTTTCCAACAGACTACCCCTTCAAACCCCCCAAGGTAAGCTGGATCCCCCTGTTACAAGGTTTTTTGTATAATTTAAGATGTCGTACCATTCATGGAAACATATTTCCAGGATATTGAAGGGAACTTAAACACTTCTGTTAATAATGTGTTGGTGAAAGTAAGAGACTTGACAAGGATGTGTTTGTACTTCAAGGAAACCTGCTGGTGTCATAAAGTGATTTAATCTGTTGTCAGCCCTCATGAAGGAATACCCGTCGTTCCAGAAGTAGATAGTCATGAGTGTCAAACGTCAATGCCTCGTGTCAAAGTTTTCATGTTAGATAACATTGATCTGCTGTTTGTACCTGTTCTCACTGCTTTGCATTTTGTTTTTTTACAGGTTGCATTTACAACAAGAATTTACCACCCAAACATAAACAGTAACGGCAGTATCTGCCTGGATATTCTCAGATCACAGTGGTCTCCTGCACTTACTATTTCAAAAGGTAAGAACAGAGGGGGAAAACAACTTTATTTAAAGGAGCAACATGCAAGATGTGTAGAGAGTGAGATGATAAAGGTATCTTACTCTCTGATCATTAAGGAAACATGCTATGTTGAAGTGCTGGCTTCTCTGACAACAATGCAGCAGCCAGTATGTCCTCCTTCTAACTTTAGATTCTGCTCCTGAATGCTCTGGATTTGTTTGGACCAGAGAAGGTAGACACTCAATGATGTTTAGAATTTAGACTGCAGTACCCATTTTAACCACTAGGTGTCAGTTACATATTGCTCCTTTAATATGACTTAAGATTGTGAATTTGCCTGCAGCCCTGGCGTATGGATCAACAAACCCCATACATGTCTCATTCTCAAAGTTTTCACATCAAACGCTCTTAAAGGGTCTGAATTAAATCAGATCACATTTGAAGTACAGATCGATGATAAAAACATTCAAACTTCTGTCCTAATGTTACTTGTGGACTATGTTCAAGTCTTTGAGTTCCCCTTGATGGAGAGATGCTGCCCCAAATGATGTAAAGTACAGCAGACAGAATTATACTTTTAAATGAGATGAACTGAAACAACCTTAAAAAAAATGTTTTTAAATTATTTTGAAGTTGTTTTAAGTTAATTCTTATGCTGCATTAATGATCTACCTCTTTTTATTTTGCAGCCTTTGGGAAGTACGTTATAACTTTTATTTTTTTATTTTTTTATTTAAGTTACAATGGCAGTTAGGGATTTCTATCGTTAGGATTTCATTGATACCGGCACATACCTGCCTGTGTAGCATACGAGGAAAACTCTTTAATGCTTACTGTGTCCCGATGTGCCACCGGTGTTTCTTGAAGGTATCAAGGACTTGTGTATGAGCTGTAGTGTGTTCATTTCCCTGTTTGGATTATTGGTTAACCTGACCTTTTATCTTCTCTCTTCCAGTACTTCTCTCCATTTGCTCACTCCTATGTGACCCAAACCCTGACGACCCATTAGTGCCAGAGATCGCACGAATGTACAAAACAGATAACTTGAAGTAAGTAAATATAAAAAAACATTCACCTGTTTTTGTTAACGTTGTTCAGGAGATGTTTTTTTTTTAAAATGTGTTGAGTAATGTTGTGCACGACTCAGCCCGGGGATTCACTGAACGATGGTGCAGGAAGGAAACTCAAACTGTAGTGTGTCACCTTGTCTCGTCCCGTCAGGTACAACAAACTAGCTCAGGAGTGGACTACAAAGTATGCCATGCTTTAGGGGTAAGGCTGAGAGCCAGCGCTGCATCTTGGCTGGTGTGTTTGGGTTTTTGACCCATTGAGTTTGTGATGCTCTGTCTGGTCTCACTGACGTCACTGTGATCGTACTAATCCCTGAATATGTGAACAAGGAGAGGAACTGCTCGAGCATCTTGATAACCTGTAAATCCACAAAGAGAGAGGCGGGTCACTGATGTCTGTCTGGGTTACGACCAGGTTCAGATATCGAGGTCAGGAAGAGGATAACTCCGATTGGCCGATATCTTTGTTCGATCTTTAGAGATTGATATTGATGAACACATTTATTGTGTTGATTCCTCAGATGTAGTTTTCAAACACTTGTGGAAAAGATTTCTAATGACGACAAGATGGTCACTCAACTGGAAAATAATGCTGCATTCATGTGGTGTCGGACAC
Source organism: Labrus bergylta (assembly GCF_963930695.1). Lineage (NCBI taxonomy): Eukaryota > Metazoa > Chordata > Actinopteri > Labriformes > Labridae > Labrus > Labrus bergylta. The sequence continues at coordinate 25,706,980 of NC_089212.1, read as the reverse complement.
ATGGGAAAAACGAGTTTCCGAGTTCTCATGTGCACATGAACACTTCTTGCTCAACTCGGAAAAGAATGAGGTGCCCGATTTGACGTCAGAATCGTCATCACATGGGGGACAAAATATATTTTGTTAATGTTAAAAAATATATATATATTTATTCACGTGTATATATAAACTTTCTGCTCAAATATAACTTTAAACAATGACATTTTGCAGATCTTCTTCATAGCATCAACACTGTTTTTTTGCTGTTAAAACATTCAGACTTTCCAAACTGAAGTCACTTGAACACATAAAAGTCGGAAGAACGACTTCTAAACTCTGAAAATTGGATCACTCGAGCAACACCTAAAAGCAGCATGACTGAGCATGAACGTGCCTCACCGCTCGACGCTCTGCAGAGTGTTGATGTTTGTTGTAATCCTGATAGCGCCATCTGCTGGTGAAAGAGAACTGCTAGTGTAATACAATGAAACTCAAATGAAATGCTTTTTGACTGGAGAATAAATCGAGCAATATTTGCGCACATTTGAAATAAAATTAGCCGATACGATAGCCACTTGGTATGCTAGTTTCGGCCGATGTCATCAGCTGGCACGACGGCGTTCCATTTTACTGCAGATCATTTTAAAGCACTTATGATGCACTTATATTTCATATCTGTCAGTGTGGTGTAACAATCACCTGGTAGCTGCTTCACACCGGTTTATCCATCACAGCTGGTAATGGGTTTCTTTATTGATGCGTGGTGAGGCAGATGTCAGCACGCCACAGACCGTCCTGAAATACGTTAGTGCCGGTTCATTTGAGGACACTCCAACCGTCAGCTGCCAAATAAATCTCATTCATGAGCTCTGGTGTCGGGATGCTGAAGCGTAGCAGAGAAACAATAAGCAGCACTACGAGGGTTGGGTTTCATGCTGTTGGGTTTACCGTGACCCTCGGGTGTCAACACGCCTAAAAGAGGAGCTGTTAGAAAGTAAACGCCGGCACCTACAGCACGAGGAACTTTATTACATCAACCATGAGATGCACATTGATCTTCAGAAGCTGCTTTCACACATGCACTCTTTAAAATGTCAGGCAGGCTGCTCCTCATGTCCTGATCCGGTTGTTCACACACGCACCTCACAGCGGGAGACTTTCACTTTCAGACAGGAGGGGGGGCGGGAGGCAGGACGTAGCTAAAAAGAACATGGAAGGGGTCTGACACCATGTTTAAAGTGCGTGGTGAAGCATGGTGATACTGGACAAAGTCCTGCATTTTTATGGTATCAACAAAAGCGCAGAGAGGCTCATACTGGAGAACAGGAAACATAATGATGCAGTTTAATTCTGTGCACAGAGGTCGCACCATCGCCTTTATAACTTCTGCATTACCTGAAGGATCTGGAACATCATCTAAGCATGAGAAAGAAACTGACTCGTGTTAAAACGGAGAAACGACTCAAAGCAAAACTACTTGTGTAAAAAATTGTCTGCATGGAAACGACCACTAACAGCATCTTGCCAAACTTAGAAATGATATCTTTACTTTTGTAAGAGGTGTGTTAGTGTTGTCATACTCGAAATAGGTCTGGGTCTCAAGACTACTTTCTGAAGGTCTCAGAAAGTAGTTTTTACTCTGTCTTGTCTCGGTCTCAGCGGACTCCAGATGTTAAATCAAGACCACCACTGACTGGCTTTTATTCCACGTCTTTACTGAGATAAGGAAAACGCCTCTTTCTAAAAGAACTTCAGTTCATTTGTAGTTTCATTTTTATATGACCACAACCATCCCGGTGTTACCGGTCTTGGTCTTGATCCCTAAATGTCTCGGTCTTGTCTCTGAGCACTCTGGTCTTAGGTCTTGTCTTGGTCTCAGGTTTCTGTGGTCTTCTAAAAAAAAAAAAAAAAAGTTTTATACTTTTATTGCAATACATTAACGTTTCCAACATTTTTTCATATTTTTAACACCCAGTGGGGAAAAGGTAACGATACATAGAAATATATATATACACACACAGTATGCAGCATCCAGAGTGAGCTTTGTGCCTATCTAAGTATATAGATAGTCAGGTTAAGCATACTGTTAAAGAAGGAGAAAAGGATTAAATGAAATAAAAATAAGTTGCACTTATTTATTTATTTTTTGTTTCTGTGGTCTTGACTACAACACTGTACCAATAAAATGTTTCAGGTATGGAGGAAGTTAGGTTTGTACAAAGAGTGTCATTGTTGTGCTTTATGTAATGACGCCCTTAAAGAGCGGTGTGCAAAGAGTGCATGAGCTTTAATACATCCAACATGAGCGTGTGAGTTTAATGCAGAGTGATTGTTTTGAGCTGCTCGACGTCTAACGTTTGCTCTTCTTTGTCTCCGCAGATACTGCAAAACAGCAAAAGAATGGACAAGCAAATACGCCATGTGATGGCTGGAGAGGTGGAGGGAAAATGACGTTGCTGGTTCAAACTAAAAAAGATCCAGGATTCAGTTTTTTTCTTTTTTTTCTTTTCAGTTTTTTTTTTTTCACTTGTTTTGTTTCCTCCTTGTTTTTGTTAATCAGAGCATTTTACCCCTTACTTTTTCCACCCGCGCTCATAAGAAGATAGTGTTTTCTCTCTCTAGGACATGTGCCAGTTTCTGTGAAGTTTCATACGGAGTTTAAAAAAAATATAATAAAAAATCACCGTGGTGCTGAACAGCTTGAGCATGCCCCAGTAAGAGTTTTTCAACCCCAGATTTGGTGATGTTATTCGTTTACTCTGCACACACTTAGTAGAATCGGATGCGACTGGTCTCCTGTCCGGGTGGATCTTTACTTCACTGTGGGCTTAAAGCACTGATAGAGAAACCTGTCTTTTGCAATCAAATCTCAACTTTCAAAGCGGCAAAAATTCGGCTGCATTTTAAATCAAATTTGGTGAAATCAAAAAAAAAAAGGGGGGAAATGCCAAATCTGAAAGATTTTGAAACTGGCTAGCAGCTCCTGCATTGGCTTCCTGGACTGGCGTGACGTCGGTATGTTCTTCTGATCATTAGTATAGCAACCTCTTACCTGAGGAAAGACGTGTATCTTATTCCACTATCAAAGTGTGTGTACAGAGAAGCACAGCATTATATATCAATGTTAAGGAAACAAAAATATAAGAACTTCAGTGTTGTATTTTATGCATGTTAATAAAGGTAGGATATTATATCTGATATGTTTCTGCAGATTTAAAGTGGATCGTCAGGCTGAGCAGTTTGGAAGGAAAAAAAAAAAATTGGTTCCCGTCAAAGGCTTTGTTTCTTTTTCATTCTTTAGAAGCCAGTAGATGAGTTTTTAGTTTTACGCCCACTCAAACACTGTCTTCTTGTAGCCCTGAAATATTGATGCAAAGCTGCTGGTTGATGATCAACGAGTAGCTCTGTTTCTTTTTAGTTTTCCCTTCAATAAAGTTACTCAAACCATAAGGCTGCATGCTCGAGTTTTCTGTGTGTGTGTGTGTTTTTATAAATCTATAGTTAAGTCCGGAGGGTTTCCGGTTCAAATCCTGGAGCAGACTAAATTTGGAAAAAGGAAATTATCTAGATTTTTTTTCAGGAGTGCACAATGTGAAAACTGCTTAAGTGAACAACTCGTGCATATGTCCTCTGAGAGGTCATACTGTAGTCGGGGGGCCCTCGTGGTAAAAGTAGGGTCACCTTTAAATTGAGCTTGACTCTGGAAGGACCAGGAGGCCCCCACCTGCAGATATGGATGCGGTCTGGCTCATAAGGGATTAGTAATTCTGTTATATAGTTTGGATCAAGGCCCATACATGGTTTAAAGGTAATGACTGAAATCAATTCTAACACTCATTAGAAGCCCATGTGGAGAAGCTCAGATTAAAGTGCTGTGCTGTCATCTGTAAGAATCTGAGCTGCTGCATTTTGGAGTATCTAACTGACACTCCTGTGTTGAAAGTTCACTTGGGTATTTCTATTTAAAGCTACTGTGAGCAGTTTTTTTAGGCTGTTTTGAACCGGACTGACATTGACACTCATGTCAATATGACCTATGAAGCTAAACAAGACTATCTGTGTCACGAGTGATCATTTTCTATTTATGAATTTTAAATGTCTGTAACTACCGTGGCGGGGTAGATGTCGGGACGAGTAGATGAGCACTGTGCAAAAAACATTAGATTCTATTTTCAGCAGAAAAAGATCCTGGTGAGTGTTTGAATCGACTGTCAACAGGAAGCAGGAGATCTATGTTTTTAAAACAAAAACTACTTCCATACGTTTATATTAGTCGGAAAAAAGATAAGAGGTAGTTCCTTGTCCAGAGGGGGCGCCAAAATTAACCCAAACCAAAAGTTGGATCTAACTTTCTACCGTCTCTTACCTTCATCAGGTAAAGATTCTGATGAAATGCCACAGAATCTGTTCACTTCTCCAACTTTTAAATGTCTCTACCTAAGCTGCATAATGCACCTTAAAGGGTTTTTTCCTGCCCCCGAAAAATTTTATTTCATTTAGTCTGTAATATTTATTATCCATTGTAGGTAGTTGAAATGTAAAATTCTAATTTGAATTCACAGTTATAGGCGTAGTCGGACCAGAGTTGGACATAAAAAACAACTAAAAGTCCAAAAAGCAGAAAGAAGGAACCATGGCAACCACTCGCCCACTGAAGTCCATCCTGATAACTTTGGATGATTTCGACGCCAACAGCAACAAATTAGCACAAATTAAATGAATAAAGATAAACTTTATTGATCCCCCATGGGGGACATTTTTGCGTTACAACAGCTCAAGAAAACAGGAAACAGGAATATAATTATTAAAAATAACAAGAAGTTAAAAAATCAAACATATTTACATCAGTTAAATAAAGGGAGAAAAAATACAATAATAGAATAATACAAGGTAAACAAGCATTTCTACGAGCATCTCTTTTGTCCTGTCTTTATTTATAAAAACAGATTATATTTTGTAATTTAAAAGTAAAGGAAAGCTAACATGTCGCGCCAAAACGCGCCCCTCGTGCAACAACTCTGGTCAGCTGACTCCGACGTCACCAGTCACATGACGAACAAGGAAGTTCCTGCTTCCAGATTGTTAAACGCAACAAACCCGCGGATATTTTACACTTATATTTACACTTTTTAAGAGTATTCCCGTTAGTAACCATGACAACAACAAACCGGAAGCTATGAGTCTGCGTGGAGACGTTTGTGTTCTTGTGTCTTGTGTTTTGTTGAGCTTGTTTTCGGATGTTTTGTTGTTAACGGAGCAGAAACTAACCGGGAGTCTGAACGGTAAATGGAGTCTTTCAAACTCCAATGGTTCACTGTGGCTGCCTGCTCAGGTACCCGGATGTGTTCACACAGCGCTACAACAACAGGGATTCATCCAGGTGGGAAAAATAAGGCAATGTTTTTAATTTATACTCCTTATTTATATCCTTAATATTATTATTATCCTTTGTATTATTCTAGTTTTGTATTTAACTGATGTAGATATGTTTGATTTTTAACTTCTATTTTTATTTTTAATAATTATATTCCTGTTTCCTGTTTTTCTTGAGCTGCTGTAATGCAAAGATTTCTCTCATGGGGGATCAATAAAGTTTATCTTTATCTCTTTATAATTCTAAACATAAAGAAAGCACTCTGAGTCTCCTGCTGAGCTGTTGATGAGGTGTTAATGTGAATTTAAGAAAAGTAGAGGTACTGTCAGGGGCGTGTCCAGGCTTTTCTGATCGGGGGGGCCCACTGACTTATGCAGGGGTGGCCTTTAGAGTCTCATTTATTTACCCTTTCTAATGCCACTAATTATTTAGTTAAATCCTGGTTGTATATATTCTCATTCTTAGTTTTGATATTTTTAGTGCTTATTTACTTTGTATTTAATATTATATTGTGTTTTTTATTGTGTGTTTGGATAACCTGCTGCTGTAACGCCACAATTTCCCAGTTTGGGATCAATAAAGTAATTCTATTCTATTGTATTCTAATCTCCTTTTATGTAACCAAAGATTGGCTACATACGGTATATCTTCTTGGCCTACTTCTTCTTCTTCTAACTTCTGGACGCAACATATTTATCAGAAATATCAGCAATTCTTTTTTTATTATAGTTTCTTTTTGTATTACAGAAACTTTTAAGTTTCAAATAAATAAGTCAGTATTGTGAAATATTAACCACATTAATAAACTAGAAACTAACAAAGATATGACGTTTATTTAAATAAAAGTAAGTCTTGCTCTCCTCTCAGGACCCGTATTTCAGGTTCAACGATCTGTCATATCGATGGATCGCCCTCGACAACTGGACATACACGACGACATTTACCGTCTCCACTCAGCTGAGGTCAGTTTAAATATTTATTTGATGTTTTTAAGCTCTTTTTAAATATAATTTAACCAGTTTGTTGTGTCCACCTTCAGGTCCAAACAGAAGGTGCTGCTCGTCTTTGACGGTGTCGACACTGTAGCGTCGATTCTTCTCAATGGAGTCGTTGTGGGGGAAACAGACAACATGTTTCGCAGATATGTACGTAAACAAATGGAACAACGGGTTTTATAATTCTCTGTACCTCGTCTTCAGTGCGTCATGTGCAGCATCTGTTCTTGGTGTTTGTAGGATTTCTCAGTGGGAGAGCTGCTGAACGACGGGGATAACGTGCTGAAGGTCGACCTGCTGTCTCCGGTTGTTTACGCGTCTGAGCGGAGAAAAGCGCACTCTGCGTACAGAGTTCCTCCTGAGTGTCCTCCAGACGTCCAGAAGGGGGAGTGTCACGTCAATTTCATCCGAAAAGTAAGTTTGTGCTTCAACCTGTTGTCTGGAAACATAAAGGTAAACAATCAGCGCCAATAGTTTCAGTAATATGTAACTCTGACCCCTAGTGTTTAAAATGGGTACTGCAGTCTAAATTCTAAACATCATAGAGAGCTGTCTCTCCCCCCCCTCTCTAGAGTGGATGCTCACTCAGGTCACCATGTGGTGGACTCTGAAGCTTCAGTGTTTATCCAGCTCTGCATGGGTCTGTAAACCTTTCTGTGTTCTAACCTCTCTCCATTTTTCAAAAGCATCTCCAATATTGATCCTAGTTTGAGCACGTTTCTGCTCGTGGAGCTTATTAGAAACATGCAGAGGCTTTTTAGGTCGGGTACAATCACTTCTATCTGAACCACTTCTCTTGACCGCTTCCATCGCTGCAACACCTGTTGACCTGATAACTGCTCTCATATCTGACAAACCGAGGGGTGTCCAAAACGGCCGTGTGGGGGGGGTCTTAAAAGCGCCTACCTTCTCTGGTCCAAACAAATCCAGAGCATTCAGGAGCAGAATGTAAAGTTAGAAGGAGGACATACTGGCTGCTGCATTGTTGTCAGAGAAGCCAGCACTTCAACATAGCATGTTTCCTTAATGATCAGAGAGTAAGATACCTTTATCATCTCACTCTCTACACAGCTCACTGATTGGACCTTGTCTGTTTGTGTTCAGGAGCAGAGCTCGTTCAGTTGGGACTGGGGGCCTTCATTCCCCACGATGGGACTCTGGAGGGACGTCAGACTGGAGGCCTTCAATGTCCTGCAGCTCCTCCAGGTTTCATCTGTCCCTCTATACAGTACGTCAAATTTAAATCTTTTAACACAACGCAGCAGCCGCCATGACATGTTTATCGTTGCCATGGAGACAGCAGATGTTACATTAAAGACAGCTTCATTAGTTGCTGTATATGCTGCAGTGATGAAAACGTCTTGTAAATGATACTTGGCAGTATGACTTGTGAAAACACCCTAATTTATGTGTTGATGTTACTCTTCATAATCTGTGTTTCTGTCTAGACTCCGGCCTCTCCTCGTGGAGGATCCAGATGGAGCTTCACGTTGATTCAGTTCAGACGACAAACGGACGCATCACGCTCTCCATCCCTGAGCTGGACTCAGAGGAGACCTTCGACGCACAGTTTGGACCGGGAAAGACCAAGAACAGCTTCACCTTACACATCAACACGGTACACCAAACACTCCCGTCCGACTGTTTTAATCCCATAAACAAGACAATAAACCGCCGTCTCTCGGCTCCTCCTGTAATCAGGACGAGGAAGTCCAAGTTTTGTGACAGCAACGACTTGTTTACGTGTTAAAGGTCCCATATTCTTCTTTTTCTGGTTTTATCTGCTCTTTAGTGTTTTCTAAGTGTCCTGTGCATGTTTAGGAACATCTTTGTGCAAAGTCCACGGAAACGCGGCTTCTCCTGCCTCCTCCTGTTAGCTGTAGCATTAGCTGCATGTAACGCTCGGTTCTAGCCCCCCTCCATAAAAATGTGTCAGTGTGACGTCTTGTCAGTGTGATGTCACTGATCTAAGCCCATTGGCTCGTTGTGGCCCTGCAGCTCATGTTGAAATGTTCTCATGTTCCGAGAAGCGTGCTGAGCAACTGACCAATAACGACAGAGCGGATCGGCAGACCAATCAGAGCAGACTTGGCCCACGTGGGGTCTAACAGTGTGGGCTCAACAGAGTGTAGCTGATGGACTCAGAGTGTAGAGGGAGCAAGGAGGAGCAGTACATGAAAACAGACACTTTTTTATAACTTTATCTATTGTGAACGTACAAAAGTAGGAACATAGATTAAATATAAGAACCCCAAAAAGGGCAGAATATGAGCTCTTTAATTATGTTATGAACTAACAGATTTTTTTAGAGGATTTTGAAATCAAGATGCAGATACAAGGAATGTCACCAGCCGGATATTTATAAAGAATCAAATTTAAAGTCTTTCTATGTGATTATTCACACTTAAATGTAGAAATCAAGTATCTCCTCTGAATATAACTCTGTGAGTCATGACTGTCTACAATGGGTGTAACACCCGAGTCCCACTGTCTGTGATGTTTTCAGAAAGCCTTTAAATCAGGAAGGTTTGGTTCTGAAGTTTTGAGTCTTTTTCTTCTTCTTGCAGAGCGCCGATGTGAAGCTGTGGTGGCCGAACGGACACGGTGACCAGCCTTTTTACTGTCTCAGCATCAGAGGCTCACAGGACGGGATTTTGGTCCTGAGTACAGAATCTAAGGTCAGATTTCTCCTCCTGTCAATGATTAAAGGTCACATCCACTTCTCCATGTTTCTCTAACTCTAATATGTGTCTCTAGTCCGTCTACAAACCCCCCAATGATGAGAAAAGTCCATCCTCTCCGTCTTCTGCCTGCTCCACTTTTCAGAAAATGTGTGCTCAAACAGATACAAAACAAGAGGAGAAACTGGAGTCTCATATTTCTGACATGAACGTTTCTCAGTGTTTTTTTTTTTAAATGTCTCCTGAAGGTGTATTTCCGAACAGTAGAGCTCGTCCAGGAGCCGATCGTCGGGTCCCCGGGCTTGAGTTTTTATTTCCGGATCAATGGGAAACCGATTTTCCTCAAAGGCTCCAACTGGATCCCGGCCCACTCCTTCCAGGACCGCGTCGCCCCCGCTGTGTGAGTTCTTCTCTTCTTCACTTCTTCCCATGCTTTATATCATATTTCTGACTTTTGTTTGTATCGGTCATGGGAGCGTTGAAACTGAAGCCCCCTGCTGTGTGTGTGTTTGATTGGCCTGCAGCTTGAGGAACTTGTTGCAGTCAGCGGCAGATGCTAACATGAACGCTCTCAGAGTGTGGGGAGGAGGCGTGTATGAACAGGATCTCTTCTACAGCCTCTGTGATGAGCTGGGCATCATGGTAACTACACTCATCCTGCAGCGACATCATCTTGTTTTGTATTAAGACGTTATGTACAAGAAGTAACCATGCTCAGGCCTGGTTAGTCCTGGAGCAGTGTGACCGCAGGCCAGCGCTGATCCCGGCTAACACCTCTGTTACTACCTCCATACTATAACATACATTTGCTCCTCATAATATTTGAGAAATCTCGTCGGCTGACTCAAAAAGGAAGTCTTTAGAGTATTAGGAGTCCTCACCCTGTGTCCCTGTGCAGCTTGTTTGCACTGATTCATTAAAACTGAGTCTAAGTCTATCGGTGTATCCGGGTATATAAACCTGGCCAAGTGAATTTCCTTTCCAAGCATCAAATTTAAGATTCTCTGCTGAAGTACTGCAAGATGATTTAAGGACACATGCATGCGTTTGTATTTCTGTTTGTGTAACGCTGCGATGACTCATGAACATACTGGTGAACAGATGGAGAGTCAAAGTGTTCAGATGTGTGTGTGCAGGTTTGGCAGGACTTCATGTTCGCCTGCGCCATGTATCCCACCGCGGATGACTTCATCCAGACTGTGAGAGAGGAGGTCATCCAGCAGGTCAGTTTATTTTATTACATTTCATACAAGATGTCAGACATGGACACTTCAGAGAGCCACAAGGACACATTAAAGGAGCAACATGTGAGATGATAAAGGTATCTTACTCTCTGATCATTAAGGAAACATGCTATGTTGAAGTGCTGGCTTCTCTGACAACAATGCAGCAGCCAGTATGTCCTCCTTCTAACTTTAGATTCTGCTCCTGAATGCTCTGGATTTGTTTGGACCAGAGAAGGTAGGCGCTTTTAAGACACCCCCCACACGGCCGTTTTGGACGCCCCTCGGTTTGCCAGATATGAGAGCAGTTATCAGGTCAACAGGTGTTGCAGCGATGGAAGCGGTCAAGAGAAGTGGTTCAGATAGAAGTGATTGTACCCGACCTAAAAAGCCTCTGCATGTTTCTAATAAGCTCCACGAGCAGAAACGTGCTCAAACTAGGATCAATATTGGAGATGCTTTTGAAAAATGGAGAGAGGTTAGAACACAGAAAGGTTTACAGACCCATGCAGAGCTGGATAAACACTGAAGCTTCAGAGTCCACCACATGGTGACCTGAGTGAGCATCCACTCTAGAGAGGAGGGGGGGGGAGACAGCTCTCTATGATGTTTAGAATTTAGACTGCAGTACCCATTTTAAACACTAGGGGTCAGAGTTACATATTGCTCCTTTAATGAATGAAGACAGACAAAAACACTGCGTTCATTTTTAAACATTTTAAGCTTTAGTTTCTGACTGTAAAGGCGCTCAGGTTTGATGTGCATTTACTTGTCAGGTCCGGCGTCTGAAGTCTCACCCGTCCATCGTGATCTGGAGCGGGAACAATGAAAACGAAGCGGCTCTGGCGACAGACTGGTTCAACATCCCCGTTACCCAGAAGCCCGTGTACCTGAAGGACTATGTGACGCTGTACGTGGACAACATCAGGGCAATAGTTCAACAGGTGGGAGTCAAAGCGTGTTTTTAATGTGCAGAAAAGATCATGTTTTTGTTGTTTTTACACATTTCTTTGATTTGAAATAATGAAATAGTGAAATTTAAAAATACACATAAATAAAAACAAGATGCAGCCATCATATCTCACCTTATCATAAATAAGCCATCATTTCCTTATATGTCCTACCTTTTTAACAAAGCTTTCTGCTTGTGCTTTTAGTTTTGTTAGTTGCTTAGTTGATGAATTTTATTTTATTTTTATTTTTTTGTAGCAGTTTGAGTTTTATTTTTGCAAAAATGTAAAGTGCGTTACAAATTACATTTTTTATTATTATTATTATTATTATTATAATATAGAATGATTCTTTGACCCTGGAGAAACAGTTTAATTTAATGGTTTCAGGTTTTATTTTGGGTCAGGAGTCTGCAGAATAAAAAGTGGTTCTCTTGTCTCTCCCGCAGGAGGACCAGAGTCGTCCGTTCCTCGTCTCCAGTCCGACAAACGGCGCCGAATCGGAGCAGGAGGGATGGGTGGCAGGAAACCCGTACGACCCTCACTACGGGGACACACACTTCTACAGCTACGTGCTGGACTGCTGGGACTGGAGGACGTTCCCTCAGACTCGATTCGCCTCCGAGTACGGCTTCCAGTCATGGCCGTCCTTCTCCACCCTGCAGCCCGTCAGTCAATAAGACTTTTCTTCATGTTTGGAATACTGTGGTCACTGAAGATCAGAAATATTTGGACTTTTGTGCCCCCATCCCTTACTTCCTGTTTCTGTTTCTTGATGTTTCAGGTGTCTGTGAAAGAAGACTGGAGCTACAGCAGTAACTTCTCCTCCCATCGTCAGCACCACGAGGACGGGAACCGGCAGATGTTGCTGCAGGCCGCTTTACACTTCAACCTGCCGAACTCCACAGATCCTCTGAGAAGATTCTCAGATACTCTTTACATCACTCAGGTAAAGCTCACAAACCGACCAACACGTCGAGTGGGATTCCTTTAAAGTCTTTATATGTGATTTTTCACTCTTAAATATAGAAATCAAGTATCTCCTCTGAAAATAACTCTGTGAGTCATGACTGTCTACAATGGGTGTAACACCCGAGTCCCACTGTCTGTGATGCTTTCAGAGTTTTCAGAGTCCTATCTTCACTTTGTTTACATCGCCAGGACGGCCGGCTGACTCCTCCCCTCGTGTATAAAAGTTGTTTAATTGAGGGACTAGAGAAAAGAAGAATAACATACTGTACTCACTGCTTAACTGTGTTTCTAGATCACGCTCATTTCAGGTAAATTTACATGCAGTGTGAAGATACCAGCATGATAAAGATCACTAGCATTAGCATGCTAACACAACAATGCAGCGCGAGTTGTTTTGGTTTCATGCTGGTGCTCAAGGGCGACATCTGCTGGATCAAAACATCACATATAAAGAGTTTAAGGCGGAATGAGTTTCTACAACTTTGCACACTTGGGTGCGACAGCTTCAGATGGTATTTAGAGTTTTTACTGAAGAATATGGAAATATGAAACTACAAATTACACAACAGGAGAGATGAACCGTCTTCTGTCAGTCAGTCTGATCGAGTCAGGACGCTCTCATCCAAATATGCTCTCTGAAAATAAGAGCGTCGGTCGAAATGAAACCCTTCAAAGCGTTAGTGGTGACGTCATAACAGACGTCCTGTTCCTCTCCACAGTGTGTGTGTTTGCAGCTGATGTTCATGTTTAATGTGCAGGTCATGCAGGCCGAGTGTGTGAAGACTCAGACCGAGTTTTATCGGAGAAGTCGGAGCGAGATCGTCGAGGGAAAAGGTCACACGATGGGCGCCCTCTACTGGCAGCTCAATGACATCTGGCAGGCGCCTTCCTGGTCGTCTATCGGTGAGTGAACGACCCCTGAGATGAATCATCCCCGTTTTTAAAAATGAACCTTTTATACCTGTGTGTGTGTGTGTGTGTGTGTGTGTGTGTGTGTGTGTGTGTGTGTGTGTGTGTGTGTGTGTGTGTGTGTGTGTGTGTGTGTGTGTGTGTGTGTGTGTGTGTGTGTGTGTGTGTGTGTGTGTGTGTGTGTGTGTGTGTGTGTGTGTGTGTGTGTGTGTGTGTGTGTGTGTGTGTGTGTGTGTGTGTGTGTGTGTAGAGTTTGGAGGGAAGTGGAAAATGCTGCATTACTTTGCTCAGGATTTCTTCGCCGCCGTCCTGCCAGTCGGGTTCGAGGACGCCGACACGCTGCTCATCCACGCCGTCTCGGACCTGAGCGACGACCTGCAGCTCCGGGCGGCGGTGTGTTTCCAACTCTGCACTCAATCTGTGTTTTTAATTTGCATCTGCACGTCTTAAATCTAAAAACGTGGCGTTCCTCTCTTCCTCAGGTGACCGTGTACTCGTGGGCCGATCCGGATCTGGCGTGCACCCTGAAGTCTGACCTGCTCCCGGTTCCCGGAGGCAGCGCTGTGGTTATTCTTAAGCAGCCTGTCTCCGCCCTGCTGGCAGGATGTGGACGCTGCACCCGCCTCACTTGCCTGCTCACATTTCACTTGGAGGATGGCGGCGGCGAGCAGCACGGCCCCACAAACCACCACTTCCTGTGCTCGCCCAAAGACGCCGAGGGACTCCAGAGACCGAACATCACGGTGAGACGCCTCGTTTAAAAAAAAAGAGTTTTAATGAATTAAAGAACCGTTTTTAAAATCATGAATGGACGCAGCGCTGGAGAAGGTCGCTGTCCCACATCCTGAGGGAAGGAAGCTTCCTTGCTTCCTTGCTCCTTTCTAGCCGTGTGTTTGTGTCCCCGCAGGCGAAGGTCGAGGAGGACGAGACGGGAGGAAGTTACTCGGTGACTCTTCACTCGGACTCTGTGGCTCCTTTCGTCTGGCTCGACGTGGGAAACGTCCCCGGGCGCTTCACCTCCAACGGCTTCCTGATGGTCACCAGGAGCACGACGGTCGGCTTCAACGCGTGGCGTCCCACCAGCGTCGCCGAGCTCTCCCGATCCCTCAGCGTCACGTCTTTAAGGGACGTTTACTGACCCGAGATACTGCAGGACTTTTCAGCGTGTTGAGGGAGATGAGACGAGGCAGCTGTTTGTGCCCTTTCAAAATAAAATCTTCTACAATCTTATAATTTAATTAAGCAGAAGCTTTCCGTCTTTCTGGATCCTTTAAGTCCGGTTTGCTTTCTGCTGTATGTGCTGTGACCGTGCAGAAGGAGAGACGCAATATTTAAACCGCTGAAGTGGATATTTTACAAACTTGTTTTTGTTGCCAAACAGCTGAGAAAAGTTTCCTGATAATGCTCGGAGCAGAAAAGCCTCAGACAACAGTCCGACCATTGTAGGGAACTTAAACTCTCCACAGAGTGAAACCCTGTTCTCAACCAGGAGAGCAAAAAACTCTTTAATGAAGCTTTCATGAACGTTTAAAACAATCTAATAAAACGCTCTTAATTCTCTGTCCTGTTTTATTCCTGACGAGAGACGGAGGAGAACCTTGTAACACTCTCACTTCCTGTTTTTAAAAAAATGAACTCTTGAGCCAAAGTGCTAATAAATCTCTCTGCACACCTGAGGAGTCATATCCGGTTATTACGGATTATTTACAGCAGTCTGTACTGTAGGTAAAATAAACTCATTCAATTGTTATTAATCAGTTCTTTTTTAAACATGGCAAAGCTTTAAATACTGAAATGAAAACCTGAATCATGTTTTTTAATCCTTCATCTTATAGATTCATGATTTGTTGGCATTTAATTCAGTTTATTGAGCTTTTTTAATACTAAATGTGTGTTAATAATGCAATTTTATCACATTTTCAACATATTTTTTGCCTTTTTCATTTGTAGTTTTTGACCTTAAGACCTTCAATTTTAATCATTTAGAGATGTATAAAAACATCCTACAAAGTATTTTAAAGTTTAAAAAACTGCAATTTAATTTCCATTTTTTTGATGAAGAAAGTCATCATGTGTCCTGCAGTGTTCTTCCGCTGCCACCAGGGGGCGACAGATGCTTTCTTATTTGTATTTTTTACAAATGTTTATGATTTTTTTTCTTGCTTCCAGCTGTTTTATTAATGACCTGAGGGAGACACAGCTGTAAAGTGGGACACACTGAGACACATCCCGCGTGATTTTACGTCTTCACGCGGTTACACACACACACACACACACACACACACACACACACACACACACACACACACACACACACACACACACACACACAGAGACTAGGTCAGTGTGTGTGTGCGTGTGAGCACGTTGCATACCAAGTGAAAAAGTCAAGTCACAAAAGAAAGCTTTGAAAGAGTGAGTGCACATGGTCGGTCGGTCACCTCCATGTTTGCCCCTCCAGCCCTCTGCAGACCTGATCTTTGGACCTGATCCGCCTCAGATTGTCCTGATTGATCCCTCAGAGAGAGAGAGAGAGTGTGTGAGACTGAGAGAGAGAGAGAGAGAGAGAGAGAGCTGCTCCATGAAATCTCTTGAATCTCTTGAATCACACAAACTGCTCAACTTTAAGGACGCCGCCCCCCGCGTGCAGCCATGGATCGGACAGAGGACTCGGTGATGTTCGGATCCTGCAGCTCACTCTTCTTTTTTTAAAGGGAACTTTTTAGGAAACCAGCAGAGATGTTGAACTTTAATGTTTTAGTAACGTGCCTTCTTCTTTTTATTCCAAAGTGTCAAAGTTTAAATGTGTCCGACCCGAGTGGTCACGTGTTTTTAGAGAACATTTTACGCTTTTACGGGGAGAATAAATCCATTTCCACGGAGAACCTGGAGGATTTACTGAAGCTGATCTCAGCCAGGAGGTCTCAGTCTGTGTCGGGGGGGAACCCGCTGGAGAACCAGGAGGTGAGGGCACCAAATGTTTTATTTTATTACCTTCATAATGATTATTTATTAATCTGAAGGGTGCTAATAAATCTCTGCACACCTGAGGAGTCATATCCGGTTATTACGGATTATTTACAGCGTCACATAAATCTGTACTGTAGGTTATTAATCAGTTCTTTTTTAAACATGGCAAAGCTTTAAATACTGAAATAAAAACCTGAATCATGTTTAAATACTTCTTATTGATTCGTGATTTTAAGGCAATTATAATTCAATTTATTGAGATTTTTAATACTAAATGTGTGTTATTAATGCAGTTATCACATTTTCGACATATTTTTTACATTTTACGTTTTTGACCTTTAGGTACATTTAAAACAAAGTACAAAGTATTTTAAAGTTTAAAAAACTGCAATTGTATTTCCATTTTTTGATAAAGACAGTAATTTCTTTGCACTTTTATTGCCGTTTATTTTCTCTTTCACTGTTTTTACTGTTTTTACTGTTTAAAAGTTTTTATTGATGCAAATCTGCTCTCAAACTCAGTTTTTTAAAATTTGTTTAAGGTTTATTTTGGGTCTTTTTACGCCTTTATTTAGAGACAGGACAGTGAATGTAGTTAGAAACCAGAGAGAGAGAGAGAGAGTGGGCCACAGGTCGGATTTGAACCCGGGCCGCCCGCTTGGAGGATTTCCTTACGTGGGGCACACGCACTAACCACTAGTCCACTGGCACCCAAGAACAAACTTTAAAGGGTTGTCTTCTAAAAGAACAAACTTGAGTTGGTAGTTTTTCAATGTGTAGCAGTAAATACTTCAATGAAACATGTTTCTTCCGTACTATATTTGGCCTTTTTTTGTTGTATTTAGGACTTTATATTTACTTTAAACAGGCCATTTGGAGATTTTCCCATCATGACATCACAAAGGGCAGTAACCCCTGCTGGTGATAAATGTGTAAATAAACACGTCAGAAGACGGCAAATGCAATAAATAAAAAAAACATTCAATAACAAAAGTCCTTAAAACCAATAAAATGAGATGTCTGATATTGTCTTTGCGGCCCCTCAGTGTCAGTCGGCAGACGACATCTTGTCCCACTTCGGGTTCGGTAATGTGAGCCAGCTGACGGTGGGACATCTGGGGAGGATCTGCCCGGCCGTGTTGACCCAGGTGCTGCTGCCCTCCTGCCCCTTCACCGCCCCCGAGCCCTCGTCGACGCTCGACTACACGGGTGAGTTGCTTCATCGTGTCAAACGCCGGCTTTATTTGTTAAACCCCCCGCAAGTCAAATAATTTCACAGGTCACCGGGGTTTGTTGCCTTTGATCGGGTCTGGCAGGACTTTCATCCACTCAGACATCATGACTGAGTCGAAAAGAGACGCTGCACTTCAGAATCAGAATCAGAATCTGGGTTTATTGCCAAGTACATTTACACATACAAGGAATTTTTGGTTTATTGGTGCTAAACAATTAACAAGGAAATAAAGCAGAACTAACAACAACTTAAATAATACAGAATAAGAAGATATTACAAAATATAAAATAGAATTTAAAAATGTCAAATATAAAAAAAAAAAAAATGTACAAAAGGTGTGATGTAGGAGCTGTGCAGTGGACTGAGAAAAAATCTTAGTGTGTGTTTATTCAGTGTTTGATTCCTTTTCAGCTGGTAGATTAAAAAACAAGAAGAAGAAGGGTTGAAGTCTTTCCTTCTCTCGTTAACTTTTTTTACATTAATCGTCTTCTGCTCGCAAAAAAGAGTAATGTGTGATATTTGTGTTTGTCTCTGGTGTGAGCTGCTCGAGCCTCTAAGAGCTCAGGAACACCTGTTGGCCATGCTGCAGGCCAAATGGTAACCCCTCTTAAACGTCCATGCACCCAGACTTCAGATCAACCCTCCTCTCTTACGCTGAAGTGTGTGTCTGTTCCACTTCACCAGAATCACTCATTCAGAAAAACATTCAGAAAAACATTCAGAAAAAAACAGAAACAAAATCAGGAAAAAAATCAGAAAAAAAATCAGAAAAAAAAAATCAGAATTTTTTTTGTTGAGGACTTGGGCATCAGTCTGCCCCTGAAACTCTAACCCACCTCTGTTCCTTCATATGATCTCACACTGGCCGATTAAGGTGAATAAATACAATAATTGTCTTTTTTCCCCCACATAATAATCAGTTTAAAACGCACCAATCAGGGAGCTGCAGGTGTTCAGAGTTTCTTTTTGATCCTCGTGTGTGACTCTGGACTCTTGTCTCGCGGCGGGTCCTCCTCCTCCTCCTCCTCTTCCTCCTCCTCCTCCTCCTCCTCCTCCTCCTCCTCGTCCTCCTCCTCCTCGTCCTCGTCCTCCTCGTCTCGGTCCTTCTTATCTGTTTCTGATAAAGTCAGAAGAATCTCCCGTCACCTCCCGTGGTGATCCACACTGTCCCGGGTTGACTCACAGAGAGGTCAGAGTCAGACGCTCCTCCTCCTCCTCCTCGTCCTCCTCGTCCTCCTCATCCTCCTCCTCCTCGTCCTCCTTGTCCTCCTCCTCGTCCTCCTCCTCGTCCTCCTCCTCGTCCTCCTCATCCTCCTCGTCCTCCTCATCCTCCTCGTTCTCCTCCTCGTCCTCCTCCTCCTCCTCGTCCTCGTCCTCCTCCTCGTCCTCCTCCTCGTCCTCCTTGTCCTCCTCGTCCTCCTCCTCCTCGTCCTCCTGCTCCTCCTCCTTCTCGTCCTCCTCCTCGTCCTCCTCCTCGTCCTCTGCGTCGTTGACACAGTTACAGCTGACCGTGTTTCTTCACCTCAGTGGGGTCTTTGGTCGTGATGAAAGTTGTTGAGTAAATATTTGACTCATTCAGAAATGTCTGGTGGGTTCTGAGCGGCGTTTTAAAGATGAGCTTCTGCAGAAAACACAGGTGCTCTGTGGTTGGTGATTAAGAAGAGGTGGTTATGTTGTAATTCAGGGAGAAATTAAACGTTTCTATCACTAAAGAAGAAACCATCTTGTTGGTTTCAGGAAACATGGCTCCACACATCCCTGTCCACCGCTGCTGTTAATAAAGGTTATTTTCACCTTCAAAATGAGGGGACATAAATGTTTTATGTTTACGCCTGAAAATGAGGAACGTGGAGCATCCCGTGAAGTTAGACTTTGGTAAGGAGATACTTCCTCGTGTCGTCTGTAACACAGAGTTTAATGCTTTAATGTCTCTAAACGTCTGATTAGTTATGTTTGGGGCTTTACGTCTGCATTGCATTTAAAGAGACACACACCAAAACGGAGCGTTCTGAGAGAGCTGGTTTATACAGGGTCACAAACCTCCTCCGGTGCTTGATTCATGTTATATTTTGACCAAAGCACAGCACAGATGTTTCATTTAGACCACAGGGGACTGTTTGAAAAGGTGGAGGAGGGGACTGTTTGAAAAGGTGGAGGAGGGGACTGTTTGAAAAGGTGGAGGAGGGGACTGTTTGAAAAGGTGGAGGAGGACTGTTTGAAAAGGTGGAGGAGGGGACTGTTTGAAAAGGTGGAGGAGGACTGTTTGAAAAGGTGGAGGAGGGGACTGTTTGAAAAGGTGGAGGAGGGGACTGTTTGAAAAGGTGGAGGAGGGGACTGTTTGAAAAGGTGGAGGAGGACTGTTTGAAAAGGTGGAGGAGGACTGTTTGAAAAGGTGGAGGAGGGGGACTGTTTGAAAAGGTGGAGGAGGGGACTGTTTGAAAAGGTGGAGGAGGACTGTTTGAAAAGGTGGAGGAGGGGACTGTTTGAAAAGGTGGAGGAGGGGACTGTTTGAAAAGGTGGAGGAGGACTGTTTGAAAAGGTGGAGGAGGACTGTTTGAAAAGGTGGAGGAGGGGGACTGTTTGAAAAGGTGGAGGAGGACTGTTTGAAAAGGTGGAGGAGGACTGTTTGAAAAGGTGGAGGAGGACTGTTTGAAAAGGTGGAGGAGGGGGACTGTTTGAAAAGGTGGAGGAGGACTGTTTGAAAAGGTGGAGGAGGACTGTTTGAAAAGGTGGAGGAGGAGGACTGTTTGAAAAGGTGGAGGAGGGGACTGTTTGAAAAGGTGGAGGAGGGGACTGTTTGAAAAGGTGGAGGAGGGGACTGTTTGAAAAGGTGGAGGAGGGGACTGTTTGAAAAGGTGGAGGAGGACTGTTTGAAAAGGTGGAGGAGGGGACTGTTTGAAAAGGTGGAGGAGGGGACTGTTTGAAAAGGTGGAGGAGGGGGACTGTTTGAAAAGGTGGAGGAGGGGGATGATACGTCCTCTTTAACAATAATTTAATTTACGACTTAATTCTCGTAAATTTGAGATTTTTTTGTTCTTTAACGTGGCCCTAATACTCGATCATAGATAAGAGAATTTATAACTTATAAAAATGTCTATAATCATTATTGCCAGAAAACGTCCATATATCACCTCGTCTTTGCGTGGACAGTATGACCTCTGATTGTTTACATAAACAACAAACTCTCACAGCAGCAGAACGAAAACATCGAGGATGAAAGATTTCTGAAGTTTTTCCCCCAAAATAATCTCACCAAATTTAAAATCCTGGACTCTAAATGTGCAGCTCCTGTTTGTTTTTCTTTATGTTCTTTGCACGTCTAAATGTGGATCCCGTCTTATTGACTTAACTTTTGGCATCAAAACAGAGGACGACCTCCAATATGGCCGCCGGTGTACGACCTGCATGACCATGACTCGTTTTGTATTCATTCACTTTTTTTTCCCAAGTTTCTCCTGCACATGTTGTGTTTTGAACAGAGACGTATAAACACACAAAGAGCCGAGAGAGGAGGCGGGAACTTCACGACGACAACAGGAAATGAGGCGATGAAAGTCTGAGCGCCGTCTTCATAGCGTTGATCGTCCCTGACTGTTTGTCTCTCCTGACAGTTTGGGGTTACGGCTTCCTGGCGGTCACTGTGATCAACTTGGCGTCCCTGCTCGGCCTCCTGCTGATCCCCTTCACCAAGAAGTCCTATTTCCCCAAAGTGCTGACCTACTTCATTGGCCTCGCCATCGGGACGCTTTTCTCCAACGCCGTCCTCCAGCTCATACCCGAGGTACGAAGTCGTGGAGCGAGTTAAACGCTGGTCATGATGAAGAGAAGCTTTGTTCACCAGGATGTCTCTCTCTCTCTATCTCTCTCTGTTTCTCTCTCTCTCTGTCTCTCTCTCTCTCTCTCTCTCTCTGTCTCTCTCTCTCTCTCTCTCTGTCTCTCTCTCTCTGTCTCTCTCTCTCTGTCTCTCTCTCTCTGTCTCTGTCTCTCTCTGTCTCTCTCTCTCTCTCTGTCTCTGTCTCTCTCTCTCTCTCTCTCTCTCTCTCTCTCTCTGTCTCTCTCTCTCTGTCTCTCTCTCTGTCTCTCTCTCTCTCTCTCTCTCTCTCTCTCTCTCTCTGTCTCTCTCTCTCTCTCTCTCTCTCTCTCTCTGCAGGCGCTCGGCTTCGATCCTAAATCTGATAATTATGTGGCGAATGCAGTCGGGATATTCGGGGGCTTTTACGTCCTCTTCTTCGTGGAGAAAGTTCTGAAAATGGCGCTCGGGGTTGACCACGAGGTGAGGTGTGTGTGTGTGTGTGTGTGTGTGTGTGTGTGTGTGTGTGTGTGTTTGTGAGTGTGTGTGTGTGTGTGTGTGTGTGTGTGTGTGTGTGTGTGTGTGTGTGTGTGTGTGTGTGTGTGTGTGTGTGTGTGTGTGTGTGTGTGTGTGTGTGTCATATCAGAACAGCCCCAGGTTTATTGGCTCATTTAGAAACTAATCAGTGATTACCATTAGAACATTCAAACTCACGTGTGGGAACTATCACTGATTTTATCAGTTTACACGAGGAGCACACGCCTCGTTGATATTACACCGAGAGAGAGAGATATTAAAGCCCCTAGTTTTTGCAGAGAGGTGGAAATCAGAGAGTGGGGAAGAAGCCACAGGTCGGATCTCCAAACCAGCTTGTCTCTGTCTTATTCCCCTTTCATTCAGTTCCACACACAGTGGTGGGATCCAAAACGCGTGTTAAAGTGCCCTCTTCGGTGGTAAAAACGCGTGCTAAAGTGCCCTCTTCGGTGGTAAAAACGCGTGCTAAAGTGCCCTCTTCGGTGGTAAAAACGCGTGCTAAAGTGCCCTCTTCGGTGGTAAAAACGCGTGTTAAAGTGCCCTCTTGGGAGGTAAAAACGCGTGCTAAAGTGCCCTCTTGGGAGGTAAAAACGCGTGTTAAAGTGCCCTCTTGGGAGGTAAAAACGCGTGCTAAAGTGCCCTCTTGGGAGGTAAAAACGCGTGCTAAAGTGCCCTCTTCAGTGGTAAAAACGCATGCTAAAGTGCCCTCTTCAGTGGTAAAAACGCGTGCTAAAGTGCCCTCTTCAGTGGTAAAAACGCATGCTAAAGTGCCCTCTTCAGTGGTAAAAACGCATGCTAAAGTGCCCTCTTCAGTGGTAAAAACGCATGCTAAAGTGCCCTCTTCAGTGGTAAAAACGCATGCTAAAGTGCCCTCTTCAGTGGTAAAAACGCATGCTAAAGTGCCCTCTTCAGTGGTAAAAACGCGCGCTAAAGTGCCCTCTTCGGTGGTAAAAACGCATGCTAAAGTGCCCTCTTCGGTGGTAAAAACGCGCGCTAAAGTGCCCTCTTGGGTGGTAAAAACGCATGCTAAAGTGCCCTCTTCAGTGGTAAAAACGCATGCTAAAGTGCCCTCTTCAGTGGTAAAAACACGTGCTAAAGTGCCTTCTTCAGTGGTAAAAACGCGCGCTAAAGTGCCCTCTTCAGTGGTAAAAACGCGTGCTAAAGTGCCTTCTTCAGTGGTAAAAACGCGTGCTAAAGTGCCTTCTTCAGTGGTAAAAACGCGCGCTAAAGTGCCCTCTTCGGTGGCGACAATGCGCTGTATGTGCCCTTTTTTTTTTTTCGCCCCCGCCCTTCAAAAAGTCTGTGCACGCCACTGAGTGCTGCAGGCTGGAAAAAGACGAGATTTACTATAAATTACACAATCTGACGTTTGACATCACAAAGTAGATTAACAGTTTCTGGCTCAGTTATAGACTTTGTCCCCAAAGCTTAAGTACCCACAATCCTTTGTTCCGAAGGTTTCCACATCCCTGAATCTTCTTAATATTAAGCAACAAGAAGGAGCTTAAACGAGCCGACTTCAACGTACTCCAGGGGTGAATCTGTGTTTCCAGGGTTCTTTGTTCCACCAATCAAAACCCTGAAAAAAACTCCACATAAGGAAGACTTGACCTAATATCTGATGTGCTCAGAATTTTCCCTCTCTTGTTCGAATGTTCAGCGTATGTTTCACCGGGTCAGTTTGTTGTAATCAACCACAAAGAGCTCCCAGATTCCTGATCCCAAACTCCCTAAGAGCCCCACCCTGAAGTCTGCGTTTCTATCTCAACGCTCCCTGAACTGATTTTCACCGTTCAAGTTGCATCTGAAACCTCCAGCTCTCTCTGTTTTTTAGCAATATGAGCTAAGAAGACGGTCTTTAACATTTTATACCCTCTGGACTTTGTTTGTTTCATTTGTTTTGTTTTGAAATAAATTCTTAGAACAAATTTTGTTCTGATATGTTTTGTTGTAACCTAGTCGTGTCTTAAATAATAAGATTTGTAATAAGGGTAGGTGTAATAAGATAAAGCTTCAGCCTACACCTTTTCGGTCAAAAAAAAAAAAAGAAGGTGTTTTTGTTTTTTTCTTGTGACTGAAATAAATGATTATTACTACTACTTTGGGAACTCAACCTTTGTATCAAACGGTGCAGAGACAAGCTAACTGGCTGCTTTTAGCTGAAGCTAACCCCCGGAAACCCATTCACTCTCACTCTCATCATCTCAGGTTATAAATAAATCCCAGATATGAAACTTAAACTGAACTGCTTCAGAAGGTTTTAAAGTCTTTCTATGTGATTTTTCACTCTTAAATGTAGAAATCAAGTATCTCCTCTGAAAATAACTCTGTGAGTCATGACTGTCTACAATGGGTGTAACACCCGAGTCCCACTGTCTGTGATGTTTTCAGAGTTTTCAGAGTCCTATCTTCACTTTGTTTACATCGCCAGGACGGCCGGCTGACTCCTCCCCTCGTGTATAAAAGTTGTTTAATTGAGGGACTAGAGAAAAGAAGAATAACATACTGTACTCACTGCTTAACTGTGTTTCTAGATCACGCTCATTTCAGGTAAATTTACATGCAGTGTGAAGATACCAGCAGAATAAAGATCGCTAGCATTAGCATGCTAACACAACAATACAGGATAAAAAAATCTCATATAAAGCCTTTAAAGAGAAATGATGAACGGCTCCCTGTGATGATTTGATCTACTCAATCAATCAACCCCACGCTGTGTCTCTGTCTCTTCAATCTGCTGACTCTGTGTTTTTGTGTCTCTCTCTCTTTCCTCGTGGTTAGCACGGCCACAGCCACTTCACTCCTGCCGACGCTCAAGAAAACTCCCTCCAAAACGGAGACCTACTGGACAAAAAGGACTCCATCATTCTGACCAACATCAGCACCATCGCTACCACGGACAAGAGCGGCCTGAACCCGGAGTCTGCACATGCAAATGCAGCGCCATCTCAGGTAACTAACGCTGAGGCCAACTGACCTCACCTCACCTCACCGCGCCGTGTGGATGATGAACTCTGATCGTTACCCTGCAAACATGTTGTAGCAATCAATCACCTTAATCTAATGAGCAGTGAAGTCTGCAGATAGCAGAGTGAAAACAGTGAGTCTTTCCTGAACTCTTATCTCCAGTCGTTCTCCGTCTGATGGAGGTTCAATCACAGACACACCTGACAGGTATTTATCATGATGCTGTAAACGATCGGCTTTATGAGCGTCAGTGAAAATCTGCTTATGTTAACAGTTTTTTAAAAACAACACGTCTGGATCAAAGGACAAAGATCTGAAATAAGCGACGCGGTTTAGGTGCTTTTCTTTTCTTTTAAACTCAGGCGTCGTTCTCTTGCGGGTCGATTATCGTCAGTGACAGGTTTCGATTAGAGCGCCTGTTAATATTTAACACTTTAATCTCTCGTCTGGCTTTAAAGGGATCAAAA
Source organism: Labrus bergylta (assembly GCF_963930695.1). Lineage (NCBI taxonomy): Eukaryota > Metazoa > Chordata > Actinopteri > Labriformes > Labridae > Labrus > Labrus bergylta. The sequence continues at coordinate 25,681,935 of NC_089212.1, read as the reverse complement.
ACACTAAACAAACACAGAGGCTGTCACAGAGGGGAGCGGGCAGAGAAAGCTTGTAGATCTCTTTAGTTTCCCCCCCTCCTGGTGAATGCATGAGCACAAAGAGTCCTTGTTTGTCTGATAGAAGGGGCGTTTTGTCACCGTCGAGTATCTAACCCAAAAGGCTCAGAGGCTCTGTGTACGTCTGTGTGTGCTCAGGTTTCCACATTAAAAACACTTCATCCTTTACATGTGTAAAAGAAGAGTTCAGATTCCTCTGGTTGTTACATCAGCAGCTGCTCGTGCTCTCACTTAGAAAGTCTTTGTTTATTCTGCGAGGAGTTTTTAGCTGTTTATGAAACTCACTGACTTTAACACCGATGAGCGATGAAAGCAAACAACTGTGACAAGATGAATAGTTTCAACTTACTTATTTTATAGACCTCCCCCCCTCCCTCCATCCTTAGTGTGCACAGACTTTTTGAAGGGTAGGGCCGAAAAGAAAGAAAAGGGCACATACGGCGCGTTCTCGTCACTGAAGAGGGCACTGCGTGTTTTCGAGGGCACTTTAGCGCGCGTTTTTGCCACCAATAAGGGCAGTTTAGTGTGTTTTTTCCACCCATGACGGCAGTTTAGTGTGTTTTTTCCACCCATGACGGCAGTTTTGTGTGTTCTTTCCACCCAGTTTAGTGTGTTTTTTCCACCCATGAGGGCAGTTTTGTGTGTTCTTTCCACCCATGAGGGCAGTTTAGTGTGTTTTTTCCACCCATGAGGGCAGTTTAGTGTGTTTTTTCCACCCATGACGGCAGTTTTGTGTGTTTTTTCCACCCATGAGGGCAGTTTAGTGTGTTTTTTCCACCCATGACGGCAGTTTTGTGTGTTTTTTCCACCCATGAGGGCAGTTTAGTGTGTTTTTTCCACCCATGAGGGCAGTTTTGTGTGTTCTTTCCACCCATGAGGGCAGTTTAGTGTGTTTTTTCCACCCATGAGGGCAGTTTTGTGTGTTCTTTCCACCCATGAGGGCAGTTTAGTGTGTTTTTTCCACCCATGAGGGCAGTTTTGTGTGTTCTTTCCACCCATGAGGGCAGTTTTGTGTGTTCTTTCCACCCATGACGGCAGTTTTGTGTGTTTTTTCCACCCATGAGGGCAGTTTAGTGTGTTTTTTCCACCCATGACGGCAGTTTTGTGTGTTTTTTCCACCCATGAGGGCAGTTTTGTGTGTTTTTTCCACCCATGAGGGCAGTTTTGTGTGTTTTTTCCACCCATGACGGCAGTTTTGTGTGTTCTTTCCACCCATGACGGCAGTTTTGTGTGTTTTTTCCACCCATGACGGCAGTTTTGTGTGTTCTTTCCACCCATGACGGCAGTTTTGTGAGTTTTTTCCACCCATGACGGCAGTTTAGCGCGCGTTAGCACGCTCACAAGCTAATATTATAAAGAGAACAATAAGCAGTATGCTAAATGTCAGTATGCTAGCACCAGTTAGTTTTTGTTTTTTAATGTGTCCTGTTTCCCTCTGCAGGAGGTCCAGGTGTCCAACGTGATGTGTCACTGGCTGCGTGGAAAACGAATCTCCAGCATCAAGACGGTGGCGTGGATGATCACTCTGAGCGACGCGCTGCACAACTTCATCGACGGCCTCGCCATCGGGGCCTCGTTCACCGTGTCCGTGCTGACGGGGTTCAGCACGTCCACCGCCATCGTGTGTGAAGAGTTTCCTCATGAGCTGGGTGAGTTTGACTTCCTGTTTTTTATCCTGTTATAACCTCATTAATGATTTAAACCCCAATGTTTCCAAAATCTACAAATATTTCAAGCTGACTTTTGGAAATGTGGAGCCCCTCGAAAACGAGATGGTTCATCTCAAAGGGCAATTCACCAAATAAACAGAAATGTGCATAAAACGAGAAAAGACATCCACAAAATCCAGTCGAGGCTTCATGCTAACCTGTCTGGGACTCAATTATTTAATTCAGAGCGACTTCACAAACGTGCTTTTTACAGAAAGTGAGATTCTGTGAGTCAGGTTGAAATAGTTTAAATGAAAGTTTTGCAACCTTAAAGCCGCTAAGGAGGGACGTTAATCTTAAAAAGAGGATTTTCACAATGGTTGGACCTCCTTACACAACAGATATCAACGGAACAACAATCAGCCACACTCAAAAACCAACTCACTGAATTCAACAAAATATACGCCACAATTCTCACCACCATTTTGATCATTTACAAACAGTCAGTATTTGGCAATCATCATGTTAGCACCCATACAAAGTGAAAAACAAAACAAAAACAAACAACGACAAAACTCCTCACCATGTGTACAACCTCTCCCACCAGTTTTATTTCACATCATGTTGTTACTATACTGTCTCCATGTTTGTCTTTGTCCTGTTTGCTCATTTACTTATTTTGTCCCTCTTTCTAATTCATTCATTTTATTTACTGACTCTTTTCCTTTTGTTTTGTTTGTTTGTTTGTTTTTGTCTGTATCTGTTTGCAAAACTGTATCGTACCACAGCTCCCCTCTTTGTTTGTATCTCTTTTTTTTTTATTGTGTGAGTGTGTGTGTGCACGTTTTGGTGAATAAAAGTTAAAAAAAAAAAGAAAAAAAAAAGAGGATTATTGATTAAGAGCGGGTTACTTCTTTTCAATCTAACTCAAAGCACCAGCAGAAATCTGTGATCTCTACCGCCCTCTACTGACACCCTGCAGAACAGCAGATTATTTGACTGTGAAAAAGTGACAAAAAACAAGAAAGAAAGAAAGTGTGTCACTCTTCAGTTTGAGGTTTTTCAAAGAGATTTGAGTTTAGATAATAAACTCTGATTCCCTTTCTGTCTCTGCAGGCGACTTCGTCATCCTGCTGAACGCCGGTATGAGCGTCCCTCAGGCCATTTTCTTCAACCTGCTGTCGGCGGTGTCGTGTTACGTCGGCCTTTTTTTCGGCATCCTGCTCGGGAGCAACTTTGCCCCCAACGCAATCTTTGCCATCGCGGGAGGAATGTTCCTGTACATTGCACTGGCAGACATGGTGAGTTAAGATTACACACCTGAGGACACTCCTCACCTGCACGCCGCTGTGACCTCATTATGACACACACACACAATGTGATCCTGCACGACAGCTTCTGACCTCACCTCTGACATGAGCTCTGTCCAGGTCTGATTTGACGTTTTCAGAGGTTTTGATTCACATCTTTTTATTCGGGTTATGGTCTGCATCCCATTTACAGGGTAATGGGTAATGGCTCCGCCTCCCTGTTGTGGTGGAAAAATACTATCTGTCTGTTGTCTTCGTTTGACCTTAAAAGATTAGGATGATCGTGCGTCATTTAGCAGTTAGAAACTATTTCTCTGTATGGCCTCGGTCTGTATCTCCAACAGGAACACTCCTCAGGGTGTGGGTACAGCATGATCCTAAATCAGTGCCCTCCTGACAAAAGGACTTTCTGTTGATGTTCCTCCGTACCAGGTGACTTATAGAAGCTTGCGTAGATAAATCACCAGGCAAACTAGCAGAAGGCGTAGTCACTAGGGCAAGCTGAAACCAATGACCATGTATCACTCATGTATATGTAACATACCTACACCCTCATGTATATGTAATATACCTACACACTCATGTACATGTAATATACCTACACCCTCATGTATATGTAATATACCTACACCCTCATGTATATGTAATATACCTACACCCTCATGTATATGTAATATACCTACACCCTCATGTATATGTAATATACCTACACCCTCATGTACATGTAATATACCTACACCCTCATGTATATGTAATATACCTACACCCTCATGTACATGTAATATACCTACACCCTCATGTATATGTAATATACTTACACCCTCATGTATATGTAACATACCTCCACCCTCATGTATATGTAATATACCTACACCCTCATGTATATGTAATATACCTACACCCTCATGTATATGTAATATACCTACACACTGTGAAAGTATAAATATGCTCTGGTAGCTGATTACCTCTTTTGCAAAAAGAACTCTTTACTATATGCAGTAAAATACACAAAGACAAAAGACTTTGACTTGAGATCTTTCATTACCAACAGAAAAATCCACAACACCATCGTGTCAAAAACAGATATTTATTTACAATTTAGTTGAGAAGATGGAGAGAAAAGATCCTTCACGAAAATACAAAAACAAAACAACACGAGAGTGAATTGTCTGGAAAAGTCCTGGAAAATAATCTATGGGAAAGAGTGGGAACCCTGCATTTATTTACACGAGAGCGGCACAGACGCACTTAATGCAGAAGACGTAACCGTGGCAACCACTCGCAGGCTGAGTCCAATCTGCTAACTGTGGATGTTTTTGTTATTTTCTGAGACGCCAACAACGAACCGCTTCCTGCTTCTACATCTGCAGCTCAGAGGAGGACATCGGCTCTTGATGCGCAGATACATTTTTATTTTATTTTATTACTTATATTTTATTTGCTTTTCTTGATGAGGATACATCAAAAATAAACACAGTATACAAACTTTGGTGTCAGTTAACAATCGTCAGTTTAGCCTCCTTTTAAATCGTCCATTCTCTTCAGACTTTGTGATGAGTTTTAAAGTCAGTCCACTTTTTCCATTTTCCTCGGCATGCAGATTGTTGTAGTCAGATACAACGTTTAGAGTTATGTCATATAGCGGTCCACTTCCTGGTTTGAGCACGGTTGCCATCTCCCGCCAACCACCTCTTAAAGCGAGTACAGTACGTTTCTGTTCATACTGATGAAGTGAACCGGACTTTGGGGGGGTCAAAGGGTTCTCGGAATCCCTCGTGTGAAACCTCCATAAATCTAAAAAAGACATACAGTAGATATCTGATTGTCATTTTTGTGTTCTGCAGTTTCCAGAGATGGACAACATCTTACGGGAACAAAAGAAAACCTCGGAAAAGATCATCTTCTTCCTGATCCAGAACTTTGGGCTGCTCACCGGGTTCACCATCATCCTGCTGATCACCACGTTCGCCGGAGCGATCAACCTGGGCTAGACGGACGGAGAGAGAGAGAGACACACTGGAGGAACACAAACTGGATTTTAAAAACAAAAACAAAAAAACAAGCTGCTTCCATTTCTGCTCCCTCAGCTGAGCGGGAAAGTGAATGTTTTGTTTATAGACAAAACCAAATGTTTAAAGGGAAATAATGATTTTATATATCTGACTATCAGCGTAGTTTACTTGATTAAAAAAAAAAGGGAAAATCGTTACAATCGTTCGATGTATAAACTCTAGTCAAATTTGTTTTTGTGGAGACAATAAATGATGTTTCCCGTCTTCATGTAATGTGAGATACTTGACATGTGTTGTACTGTGGATGCTGTAGTGTAAACTAATATGAGCTGTGTTATTATTCTGCCTTTTTACCAGAGTTGGACCTCAGAGAATTTGTGAGCGTCACTGGATGACACTCACGAGTTTTCCTTTATATCATGTCTTTGTGTATTTGCATCATGTGTGTAGAGTGTTCAAATGTTTGGCAAAGATTTGACAGAAATCACCGGAACACCTTAAAGATGCTCCGACTCGGACGAGCTGTATATTCAGGATTGATGTTCGTGTATCAGGTAGTTTTAAATCACACTGACGGCCTCTGTGATTGGCTAAAGGATCATCACATTCACCCAAATAAAAAACCACAAATACCAAAGATAAATCAAAGCTCCTGAGAGGAACTTTATGGTTTGTGTTGATTTGGCGCCCCCTGTGGACAAAGCTGTGTATATACTGATCTAGTCCTGAACAGGTGTGAGGGTCTGTGTCCACTCAGATGCTGAATATAAAGCGCTGCATGTGCGTCTTATAATTATGTCAGAAGTCTCCTGACAACAGCTGCTGTATGACCGACACTTCTCTGTTACTTTTAACCATGTTTTATATCTGAGATCCCCCTCCTCCTCCATGAGCATCAAACAGAAGCACGTTTAGGCAAGAGGAAGCTCGCCCTCCTGCTTTGTCTGGATGCAGAGATTGATCATTGACGGTCCTGCAGTGCTATCACGGCTCTGATCAGACATACACGGAATTATAGGAGATAAAAGATAACTGGAAACATCAGGGACAATTTGAATGACGTGGGGGGGAAAGGATTTCCGGGTCGGATTCAAACCCGGGATGCTCATTTTGAATTCTGTAACCTAACCACTAGGCCACCAGCTTTAGCCTCCCTCAGCTTTGTCCTGTGATCTTAGAAATAATATTCTCTTCCCATGCAATGCAGTCGCTATATTTCAAAGGTCATGAATATATCATGATATATTTATATATATGACACAGAAAATACATTTTTAATACTTTTTAATAATTGTGAAGACCAAATCAAAATGTTTGAAATATATTATTTAAATGGAGAGAGAGAATATGTAATTCCAGTTTTTTTTGCACTACTCAGCCACCGTACAAAGGTTGAGACATGCTGTCCTGATTTATGTAAACAAATGGCCTAAAGTTTTATTTCTTAATAAAATATGAACCGTAAATGTCCTGAAACAGACGCAGTGTCCGTCAGTGTTCACTCCTCTAATGTTTCAACAGATTAACTTCAACGTTTGGACTCAGTAACTCTGTTTATATAATCAAAGTCAGACCGGCTGTCTGCCAATCCCAGCCAATCAGAGCCAAACCGGAAGTGACGTAACATATGTTTCTTCACAGCCCCCTCGGAAATACGACAATTCGTCTGTAACTTTATTGGCATGAATGTGACAACATTGCCAAAGCATAATGATAATAATAATAATAATAATAATAATATAACAAAGAATACAAGAATAATTTTAGTATTAGTATTTTTTTTTTAAATAATCAATTATTTTATTATTACTAAAGTAATAATACGATACATGTTATACACATAATACAAAACAACAACAAATTATTGATGTGTGTGTGTGTGTGTGTGTGTGTGTGTGTGTAAAAATATTCAGGGCCTCATTTGTTTGTGTTTAAATTGTTGTTTGCGTGTAACTTTGACCGTGTGTGTGCTAGTGGTTAAGTAGGCCTATTTATTTTGTGTGTGTGTGTTCCTTTGTGTGTTTAGGTAGCTCTTCATGTTGTGTTTGTGTGTAGCTTTGATCGTGTGAGTTGTGTGTGAGTGAGTGAGTGAGTGAGTGAGTGTGTGAGTGAGTGAGTGAGTGAGTGAGTGTTACTGTGGTTGTGTGAATGTTTAGGTTCCACATCCTGCTGTTGGTCATTTCACTTTGAATATATAAATAATGTTTGATAGCGACGCTTAAGAATTACAAAATCAAACGAGAAGTCTATAACAGAATTAACGAACCTCGAATTTCCAATTCTACAGTGTCACCGTGAACGCAGCGCAGCGGTAAGAAAGTACCGGAGCAGCTCGGAGTGAAATAATGAGACAATTCTTCTGACTTCTGGACACTTTGCTGCTCTAACGTTCATCGGAACCGCACTGTCAGTCATAAGGATACAACAGTAAGTCATATTCAAATAATTTCCACTCTTCTTTCCCTCCAGATGATCCAAACAAAACAATCTACAGCGTCGTGAGTGTAGCATCGATGCTAGTTAGCTGTTAGCTAATCAGTTGAGTGTTTTTAAATATTCTTTGTTTTAGTTTCGTTGACTCTGTGATAAAGTTAGCATCAACAACAGAACTCTAAAACCTCAAACCTCAACTGCAAGAATACTTTAAGGTATTAATGTAACGTCTGAGGGTCAAAGTGGTCACATGTTAGCAGTAACTGTTTAAGGACTTCACAACTTTTAGTTCCTGTTTGACCTTCTTCTGCTGAATGACGTCACCTCCTCTAGTTTACGTCACCTCCTCTAGTTTACGTCACCTTCACTAGTTTACGTCACCTCCTCTAGTTTACGTCACCTCCTCTAGTTTACGTCACCTCCACTAGTTTACGTCACCTCCTCTAGTTTACGTCACCTTCACTAGTTTACGTCACCTCCACTAGTTTACGTCACCTTCACTAGTTTACGTCACCTCCTCTAGTTTACGTCACCTCCACTAGTTTACGTCACCTCCACTAGTTTACGTCACCTCCACTAGTTTACGTCACCTCCTCTAGTTTACGTCACCTCCTCTAGTTTACGTCACCTTCACTAGTTTACGTCACCTTCACTAGTTTACGTCACCTTCACTAGTTTACGTCACCTTCACTAGTTTACGTCACCTCCTCTAGTTTACGTCACCTCCTCTAGTTTACGTCACCTCCACTAGTTTACGTCACCTCCTCTAGTTTACGTCACCTCCACTAGTTTACGTCACCTCCACTAGTTTACGTCACCTCCTCTAGTTTACGTCACCTTCACTAGTTTACGTCACCTTCACTAGTTTACGTCACCTCCACTAGTTTACGTCACCTCCTCTAGTTTACGTCACCTCCTCTAGTTTACGTCACCTTCACTAGTTTACGTCACCTCCACTAGTTTACGTCACCTTCACTAGTTTACGTCACCTTCACTAGTTTACGTCACCTCCTCTAGTTTACGTCACCTTCACTAGTTTACGTCACCTCCACTAGTTTACGTCACCTTCACTAGTTTACGTCACCTTCACTAGTTTACGTCACCTCCACTAGTTTACGTCACCTCCTCTAGTTTACGTCACCTCCTCTAGTTTACGTCACCTTCACTAGTTTACGTCACCTTCACTAGTTTACGTCACCTTCACTAGTTTACGTCACCTTCACTAGTTTACGTCACCTCCTCTAGTTTACGTCACCTTCACTAGTTTACGTCACCTCCACTAGTTTACGTCACCTTCACTAGTTTACGTCACCTCCTCTAGTTTACGTCACCTTCACTAGTTTACGTCACCTCCACTAGTTTACGTCACCTCCACTAGTTTACGTCACCTTCACTAGTTTACGTCACCTCCTCTAGTTTACGTCACCTTCACTAGTTTACGTCACCTCCACTAGTTTACGTCACCTTCACTAGTTTACGTCACCTCCTCTAGTTTACGTCACCTTCACTAGTTTACGTCACCTCCTCTAGTTTACGTCACCTTCACTAGTTTACGTCACCTCCACTAGTTTACGTCACCTCCTCTAGTTTACGTCACCTTCACTAGTTTACGTCACCTCCTCTAGTTTACGTCACCTTCACTAGTTTACGTCACCTCCTCTAGTTTACGTCACCTTCACTAGTTTACGTCACCTCCTCTAGTTTACGTCACCTCCTCTAGTTTACGTCACCTCCACTAGTTTACGTCACCTTCACTAGTTTACGTCACCTCCTCTAGTTTACGTCACCTTCACTAGTTTACGTCACCTCCACTAGTTTACGTCACCTCCTCTAGTTTACGTCACCTTCACTAGTTTACGTCACCTCCTCTAGTTTACGTCACCTTCACTAGTTTACGTCACCTCCTCTAGTTTACGTCACCTCCTCTAGTTTACGTCACCTCCACTAGTTTACGTCACCTCCACTAGTTTACGTCACCTCCTCTAGTTTACGTCACCTCCACTAGTTTACGTCACCTCCTCTAGTTTACGTCACCTCCACTAGTTTACGTCACCTCCTCTAGTTTACGTCACCTGCTCTAGTTTACGTCACCTTCACTAGTTTACGTCACCTCCTCTAGTTTACGTCACCTTCACTAGTTTACGTCACCTTCACTAGTTTACGTCACCTCCTCTAGTTTACGTCACCTCCACTAGTTTACGTCACCTCCACTAGTTTACGTCACCTTCACTAGTTTACGTCACCTCCTCTAGTTTACGTCACCTCCACTAGTTTACGTCACCTCCACTAGTTTACCTCCACTAGTTTACCTCCACTAGTTTACGTCACCTTCACTAGTTTACGTCACCTTCACTAGTTTACGACACCTCCTCTAGTTTACGTCACCTCCACTAGTTTACGTCACCTCCTCTAGTTTACGTCACCTTCACTAGTTTACGTCACCTTCACTAGTTTACGTCACCTCCTCTAGTTTACGTCACCTCCACTAGTTTACGTCACCTCCACTAGTTTACGTCACCTCCTCTAGTTTACGTCACCTCCACTAGTTTACGTCACCTCCACTAGTTTACGTCACCTTCACTAGTTTACGTCACCTCCTCTAGTTTACGTCACCTCCGCTAGTTTACGTCACCTCCGCTAGTTTACGTCACCTCCACTAGTTTACGTCACCTTCACTAGTTTACACCACCTTCACTAGTTTACGTCACCTCCTCTCAACAGGACAGTATTTTAGCAGTATTGTTGTTTAGCATCATGCAGGTGGTTTTCAAAAATCCTATACTAGTCATGGAGAGATTATTACACACTGACATGCTGTAAAGAAAATAAACAAAACATGTAAATAGAATAGAATAGAATAGAATTACTTTATTGATCCCAAACTGGGAAATTGTGGTGTTACAGCAGCAGGTTGTTCAAACACACAATATGAGCGATAAACACACAATATAATATTAAATACAAAGTAAATAAGTACTAAGAATATCAAAACTAAGAATGTGAATATATACAACCAGGATTTAACTAAACATTACTAGTCTTAAATATGAAAGATTAAATGTAAATGTGCAAAAACAGAGTCGTAAATGGACAGTATTGACACATAGTAGTTATTGGAGCTATTTAATTGTTGTTAGAATTAGTTTTGGTATTTAGTTGTTTATTTAATTATTCTACACGTTTTCTTTATTTCAAACAGTATTTGGGGTCATATTTTCTTTTGCTAGTTATTTGTTTAGTAAATTTAGTTTTATATTAGTATTTTGGTTACACTGTGGGCACCAGAGGCAGGTAGAGGACCAGCATGCACCTGGGTGGGCCTATGAGAGGCAGCAGGAGATGATTTTCTTTGTTCTTGTGTTTTCTTTCTTTTGAACCAAAAACCTGCAGATCTCTTGCATGGACGTTGGATTTCTTTTGCCTGCATACATCATATCCCCCATGATGCATCAGTGGTCATTTGATTATGTTTGATATTAGTTTATTTAGATTTTATTGTTTTTGGACAAATAGCCACTACAGTAGTGATGTGTAACCTCTCATTTTGAAATGTTTTCTTTTTATAGAGCCGAGCTGAGCCGAGCCGAGCCGAGCCGAGCCGAGCCATGGCTAGTATCCAGATCCGTAAGTATAAGGACGAAGACGCCGAGGCGGTGAAGGAGATCTTCACTTTGGGGATGAGCGAGCACGTCCCGTCCTCCTTCATGCACCTCCTCAAACAGCCTCCCACCCAGATGGTGCTCATGTGCACCTTCTGCGCCCTCCTGACCAGCTCCAAGTCCTTCCTGCTGCCCGTGCTGGCCGTCACGCTCGTCCTGGCCGCCGCCCGGCAGCTGGTCGTGTACATGTTCAACAAATACATCGACACCTCTCTCAAGAAGGACCTCGACAACATCGCAGGGACCTACCTGGAGCAGAAGGACTCGTGTTTCTGGGTGGCAGAATACGACGGCCGGGTGGTGGGCACGGTGGCTTGCCTCCCTAATGAGAACGCCCCCGCGTGCTTGGAGTTGAAACGTGCGTCCGTATGCCGCAGTCATCGCAGGATGGGCATCGCTAAAGCTCTGTGTCGGACGGTCGCTGATTTTACCCGCGACAGGGGTTACGCAGCAGTCATCCTGTACACCTCCACGGTGCAGACAGACGCTCAGAAGCTGTACGAGCACATGGGCTACGAGAAGATCCGAGAGTTCCTCATACCCGAGTTCATCGGCAAACTCATGAACTTCACTCTGATCGAGTACAGATTAGATTTACAGAGAGACACACAAAACAACTGAGACGAGAGAGACTGTTTAACATTTCAGGGGCAAACCGTCCGTTCAGCAGGTTTGTAGGCGTCTGTGTACCCAGCATGCATTGCAGTAATGGCAACAAAACTCTCAGGACACGTCAGGTGACATTATCAACACGAGGGACTGTTTACTCCACACACACTGGCAGTGAGAGGTTGGTCATATTTTCTTTGTCCAACACACACACACACACACACACACACACACACACACACACACACACACACACACACACACACACACACACACACACACACACGTTAAATCATCTGCCCTGTCCATGCTCAGGGCTAATGTTTATTATGACATGTGGTCGTGGTCAGGTCACCTTGTGAAAGAGATCTGGATCTCTACGGGTTAATTACCCGCTTAAAAAAAAAAAAGATCTTGATCTACACTCTACTGAAAGTAAATTGATAAATTGATGGACCTGATCATTTCGTTTTGTTTTGACCATCATGAATGTGTCACTTTGATTTTTTATGCTGCATCCATGTTCTCCTCAAACGGCCCCATCTCCAAAATTCAGAAATCCTTCTTCCAACTTCTTGTGTTCATGAACTCTTACTCGCGGTTTCCACGGGTTCTGTGTTGTGCAGCGTTCTATCTCTGCCGGGGTCTTGCTCCGTCCGACTGCGCACGCCCGATATACCCCACTGGGTCTGTTTCTGAAGCGGAAGTGGGGCTGTACTCGCAGGTTCACAAGATCACAGGAGAACTAGAAGATCACACGTGAACAAAGAGAACAACGTGCAAACAACGCGTTACTTTGTTTTTCTGAGGTCGAGTTGTAGCTCATTCGGCGCCTGTTTTGACGTAATGATGATATCCGATCGGGAGTCAGACGATTGCGTATTATTTTGAAATGCTCTGTGCGTTTCAGTAGTGGTTCTAGACCACTTTTACTGAGGGGGCCAAACTGGGGCCAGTTGTTTTGTCAGAGGGGAACATTAAACCCCGGGGACAAATAGACAAAGATGATCGCTTTAAAAAATATATAAATATTATGCCAAATAAAAGCACACATCATTAAATACCATGATTTATATTTGTTTCAGTAACAGAATTTAATACTAGATTGAGAGTCAAATACTGTCTATGTATTATTGGGGGGGGGCTCTTCCTTTTGGAGGGGTGGCAACAGGGGGGGGACCAAGCTCACAGAGTTGCAGGGGCACTGGCCCCTGTTGGCCCCTGTCTAGAACCGCCCATGGTGCGTTTCCTTGCCTGACTTCCTGTTTGGGTGGATCTGCTCTGTTCAGCTTGACACGTACTTGCAGCAGGTTCTGTCGACCATAGACTCGGAGCGTGTTTGAAACGGAGCAGAGCAGAGTGGCGCTGCTGGCACGCTCCAGAGACGGATCGCGTGGCGTTGAACCGGGTGTGATAAACTGTGGAATGCGCGGCGCAGACGTAACGCGGCACGCATGGATCCTTTGGAAACTGCCAGTTAGCGGGTAACGTTAGAGCTAAGTGGATGTTACTGAAAAGATGTTTTTTTTTTGCTGCATTCGTAAAAACACTAAAATGTTGTTTTCACTGACTTTTTCAGGGTCGTTGCTAAAAATAACTTATTGAATAATCCAACTCGTTCTACATGAAGAACATGTAACAAACTGATTTTACTAAATGTTTGCAGAAACTTGATATGCAAAACAAGAACTAATAAAAAGTTTCTGATAATCCACCTCTTGCTTCCTTTCATCCCCGTTCTCCTGTCAGGTGTCATTTCATCTTTAGTTGTGTCATGTACCAACATTTTCTAAAACTGTCTAAGATGTAAATCCAATGTGAGAGGATGTTCATGTGAAACTCTCTGATTGGAAACAGTTAATTTGTGATTTTTCTAACATCTAATGTATGAAAGGTAATATTTAGTGTCTCATATTTAAACAGATTTTTCACTTCAGAAAAAAGAGCGGGAAAGTTGCTAAATCACAGCAGAAAAAAATACTTTTTGGTTCATCTCAAGCTCTGATATTGTCATGAAGTCCTCCTTCCATCGTCTATAGCGCGAGTCCCGTTCAGGGTTGTGTTGTCCAAGCTGTCATGGGGCGAGAGGCGGGGTTACATCCTGGAGTGTTCACCAGCCAATCACAGGGCTGACATAGAGACAGACAACCAGACACACTCACATTCACACCTACAGGGAATTTAGAGTCAGCAGTTATCCTAACGAGTGTGCACAGAAAGGCCTCTGTCTGACGGAACAAAACCATTTTTTTTAAAGTGCTTTAATTTAATTTTTTCCAGGCAGCAGACAGCTCCCTGACCCACCTATGGGTCCCGACCCACGGGTTGAGAACCACTGATCTAGAGAACCTTTGATTAGATCTCCTCCCATCACAGTGTCAGGAGACTGTTTTCTATGACGTGTGTGTTCAGTTCTTTATACCTCTATAGGTGTTTTCATCATCACGCTGGTCTCTTTAAAAGTCTCACACCTGTTGGAACAGGTAGAACGAGTCTGTTGAATCTCTAGAGAGACAGAGAAAGGCTGTGGCTACAGGGCGAGGATCCAACTGAGATCTGATCTTTTTTTTTTTTTTTTTAATAAAAAATGTCTTCCAATACGAGAACTTGACTTGCCAGAATAGAGATCCATCAAACCCATGTGGATGTTTCATGAATTATTCAGAAAACTCAGAAACCGCTGCCCACCAACATCCAGAAAACATTTTACAAAAGAGGAGAACCATTAAGACTTAAAAGGAAGAGAGATCTTTAAATGATGAATATTCAGAACCAAATTGAGGGAACGTTGCTTTACTGTGAGAAACCAAAGAATCTAATGCAAATATTTTATTAAAATACAAAACAATTAAAGGCAAGATGTTGAGGAAATGTTATGAAATGTGTTCACTAAGTTTCATAATTCTGTGATCTTCCTTGAATGGTATAAAATGAGCTGTAACTGGTTGTGTTGGCCTGTTTCTTTTGTAATTTTACTGAATTATCAGCTTTGTTAATTAATGTCTCATGAAAGAGGGACACATAATAAACCTGATATCATTCTTCTTTCTGCTTCTTTTCATTCTATATTTGAGGGTTTATGTTTGTCTTTCATTATGAATGAATGAATGATGAATTAAATACATTTAGGATATATTAACAAATAGAAAAATGTCAAAAAATGCTGAAATAAACATGTTTATTCAAGAAATGTTTCAGAGTATGATGACTTTATTTCTGTCTGGATAGAAAACAAGTAATATTCAGTCTATTTTTGAACATGCTCACCTTGTATTAACTCACCTGTGAACACAGTCAAATACTTGAAATACATTTAAAAAAAAGAAAGTGTGTTTGGTATCAGCGGGCCTCTCCGGTGCTGTGAGGCGGGCCGAGTCAGGCAGCAGCTCGGACACCTCGCAGCGGATGTGTCCGGTCAGACCTCCATGGATGGATGTAGCCTGTCGGGGACGAAGCTGAGCGGTTAGCCCGATTTCAGGACACAAACAGGTAAGATTTAGTGCATGTATGTCACCTGGACAATTGGATATATTATAAAAAAACATAAACTCATCTGCCTGTACACATATACGTTTATATACATGTGTGTTTTTATTATATAATTAAGTCTTTTAAACGTTTTTAACGGAAGCTAACCCGAAGCTAGCGGCTCCTCATGCTAACGGCTGTCAGGGAGTGTCCCGCTGACAGCTGACAGCACCAACAATCACAGAAATGTCGATTTTTTAATCACATTTACAGCCGTAAAAATGATTTATTTTGTGGTTTAAACGACCAATAACTAAGTGAAAACCATCAAACAATATTTAATAATCTTTTGTTGTTGGTAATTAAAGCGATATGTTGTGAATATCCATCTTTAATGGGATGACTGGTCGAATTATTCTCGATTAAATGATTTAATCTGCAGTCCAGATCTCCTTCCTCTAATTGTTTCATCCTATTGTGTTAATCTGACGGGTTTAAAATGTCATGTAAGGCTGCAGCCACACCCAAGATGTGATTTATTATGATTAGCACCTGACTGAACAGGTACACATTACATTTATTTACCTTTTTGTATTTGTTATATAAATGACATATAAAACACCTTTCTGGTCAGGGAGGCTGTGGGATGTCTGGATCAGAGGTCTTTGGGTTTTAAACTCACTAGATGGCAACAAATTACAGATTCATCTTTTTTATTTGAAGCCATGAATGTTTTATATAAGATTTGTAAAAATGAGAATGCAGTAAAATTTGTTCTCTTGCACCCTGGAGTGAAATAAAAAGAAGAGCAGACCCGGTTTTCTTTGGATGACCTATTTTCCAGTGTGTGACCATCGAATGAATATCATTAACATGCACTTAGTGGGAGAAGAAAGGCTCAACATAATTACCTAATGTGTTTCCACTTGTGTGAGCAGAATTATTCTTCATTATGAGTTAATGATTTGGGGCGGCAGCGGCTCGGTCTGTAGGGACGATAGGTTCAAGTCCCGTCGCGGACCAAGTCTGGTAGCTGGAGAGGTGCAGGTTCACTTCCTGAGCACTGCACATCCTTGAGCAAGGCACCGACCCCCCCGCTCCCTCATGTGTAACCCCACTCCATGAGTGAATAGGATCCTGTTTGTGCATGTGTGTGAAGAATTTATCAGTCGCAATATGAAAAGTTTAACAGAAATGAAATCAGACGCAACTCTCGATGAGGGATGATTGTAAATCCTTGTCTGACTTTTCCCTCTTTAAAGTTGAGTCCCTGTCGTTCACTTGTTGCCCCCCCCCCCCCCCTCCTCCCATAAACAGATCCCTCTGTCCTGCTGCTCCTGGACAAATTAACATGACCTGCTCAGAAGCGCGTTAGTCTAACCAACAGGGCCGAACCCAGACTTATTAGACTGGGGGGCCCAGCCCATCCCAGACCCTGAGTTATGCAGGGGTGGCCTGAAGTTTTTGTGCAAATAAAAGTAAAAATTACATTTCTTTTGTTGAAGTAAGAAGTGTCCCCTGCTTGTGCTATTTTAATGTGATTGCAGTGAGTAGGGTCAGCAGTAGGGCGTCCCTTCAACATGGTAATTTTGTATAATACTGTGGGCTCATGTTTTTTTTGTATGGGTGGGATATGTATGTATATATGTGTTGTGTTGTGTGTTTGTATGTATGCTGGCTGCTGGGACACCTACATTTCCTTGCTGGGATGAATAAAGTTTATCTTATCTTATCTTATTTTTATCTTAAATAATGTAGATTATCCTGTCTAGTAAACTTAAATTATAATATTTATATAAGACAAGAGAATCCTCTATAAATCCCAAAAACAGGTGAATTTGCATTGTTACAGCAGTCAAGGCAAAAATGAAGATAATCAATAAAAAACAATAATTCATATTTGAAAAAAATATAAATAAGATATAAATCTTACTGATTTCTCTTTTAAAGAATAACTGACTTATCTAACAGATTAATTTCTAATTAAAGCTCTTGTTGTTTGCAGCTCTGAATGAAACTCTCTGCTGTCTGACGTACCTTAAAATTACCTTTCTACCTTCATGACTCCTGACGCAGCATTTTCACACCATCATTCAGCTTTTAACATCATGCACAAATCTTAACACAATCAAACAAATCTTCTGAATCTTAATGAATGCATGCTCACGCTCGTCTTTTACCTCGTCTGTGACTTTGATTTGATCCTCCTGGACCTGTAGACGTCTGAGGTGCAGTCTGTGTGGTGTCACCTCTGTTCCTGCAACCTTCCCGTGCTCTCGCAGCAGCAGCAGACAGCGCTTTGGTTGAGCTGCTGGTGACGCCTCTTTCTCTTCCTATTGTTCCCATTTGCTGTAAAGCTGTAAAGCAGTTCTTTGATATTTTTCTTTTTTTGGCTGTCTGCTGGTTTTCCGGTGAGAGATAAGAGCTACAGCACCCCCTCTTGTGGTTCTGCTTTTGTCATTTGCATAAAAGGGTGCAAAGAGACTGCAGAGGTTTGTTTTTGTCCCTAAACATCCTCAACAGTGTTTCAGTCTCCTAACATGTCTACAAGCTGTTTTCTAGACTTTAATGCACTTTTTGCAGTCAGTGCGGAGGTAAATCTAAACCTTCAGATTGTGTATTTTGTGTCCTGCTCCATGCTTGTTTCTTGAAGCGTTGTAAGTGATGCATTATTTGTAAAGGGAATTACATATGTCCCTCTCTTAAAGGCTGTTTACTCTTGTCCCTGATATCAGCATCCCTCGTCATCCTCTAATCTGAAAGCTTTTCCACTGAAACCCTGCAGCGTTTGCTCCCATTGCAAAAAAAAGATGACAACACAGAAATAGAGAGGACTGAGAGTTAAAAAAAAAAAAAGCCCGAGCCATGCAGTTAGCTGATAAAAGCTGATAAAGGAGAGTTAATCCATGCTCTGTGATGGGCCACAGCATCAGACGGGGCGCGCTAATGCAATGCGCTGGCTCCTGCTTACAGTGTGTGTGTGTGCTGCGTTACAGAGCATCACCTGGGCCTTTTGTGTTCACACACAATGAAAACAGATTGAGCTGAACTGGTTGGCTGTCCCTCTTTTTTTGGTTGGAAAATGCTTACTGCCTGTGCTTTTGTTTTTTAAATTTGAGGGCTAGCATTTCCTCGGATAGTTGACACGTTTAGAAGAAGAATGAAACTATAAACATCCGTCATGTGACTCAGCTGCAGTGTGTAGCTTCAGGATGTCTTTCTTTATCATTATTTTGATGGACTGTATTTGTTTTATGAGTACGGTTAAGCTGCAGAGATACGGACACAGGACAGTGGATAGAGTCAGAAATCAGGGGGAGAGAGAGTGAGGAATGACATGCGGGAAGGTCGGATTCCCGATTAATGGACTACAGCCTCTGTACATGGGGCGTGTACCCTAACCACATGGCCACAGCTGCCCCACAGAGCAAATATTAACTTTGTACCACTTAATTTTGCCTAAATTTGGTGTGTAATTTTGCCTTTCAACAAGAGTCCATCAGACATGAACCCCACAGTGAGCTTGTCACCGTTTTGAGACGGCACCAGCAGTGTGCGCAGAAACAGTTTTACCTGTGCCCACCCACCTAGGACACTTCTGCAGCTGCCTCACAGTTAGGTAGTGAAATCATTTGTCTTTTCAGGACTTAAATGTACGTTTAAAAAGTCTGTAAACAGTCACAAACTCAGAGGTTTGAATGTCTGCATGATGTCAACAAAAGGTCGACATGCATGGGAATCATGACTTGTCAAGTTTTTTTTTAGCAGCTTTTTAAAGAGGCTGATTTGCAGGCTTTAGGACCCAGCGCCTCCATGAGTCTCTAGGCCTACACCTCCCTCCCCTCCTGCAGGAGCCAGCGCAGAGACACTCGCTCTGCAGCAGCAGCCGCTCAGCTGATGCACTCAAAGCGAGCGAGCCGTCTCACTCCTTTGCTCTGCTGTTTTCCTTCTGCCCCGTTCAGTCGGATGGGCTTCGATCGGCATTGAAACTTTTTTTTTTCAAGAGCCAAGATCCTGTCCTGCTGGCTCTTGTTTTTGGGAGCAGCATCAAAGAGGAGGGGGCGGGGAGTGTTTTTTTTTTTTAAGAGAGGCTGTGAGGATGAGGAGAGGGGATGGTGTGATTCTGTAAAGAGACAGAGAGGAAGAGGGAGACGCTCCAGAAGCATCACTGCCCCCCCCCCACCTCCAGACTCCTTCTGTCTGGCCGACGCTCTCCCCGTTTACACACTCCTTCAGGGGAGACTGGAGACTTGTGGGGCGAGCAGGAAACATGTCACAAACCAGGAGGAACACGTACACACGGGTGAGTGTGTTTACGTCCCAGGTTGTGTTTGGAAAGGGGTCGGACTGTGGTGGTTTAAGTTAGTCCTGATCTACGTGGTATTGTTCCTCTCTCTGTCCGATCAATTAGCTTCACTCTGTCACCTCCTGCTTGTCCATTTCACTCTGAAAAGAAGCGGCTTACATCCATTTTTATGCTGCATTCCTGGTGTCTGGATTGTCGCCTCTTTGTTTGCCTCGGATGCCCCCTCAGGGTTATACGTCGCTCCTGCTCTGATCTTCAGGTTCAGACCTCTGAGAAGATGACTCAACTCAACTAAAGACTAAACATTATAAGGCCAACTCAAAATTATTTTCATTTGGATTCATCTGCAGAAGACTTTTACCATCAATCATTCACCTTTGAGGCTGTCTTAAGGTGTCTAAAAGTTTAAGAAATGCTGATTATGGGCCGTGCAAATTAATCGTAAACGCATCGTTATTGCGATGTGAGCATTCACGATGGACACGTGGAAAAATGTTTTCGTTTTAAGAAAGCAATGCTGAGGTTAATAGTGATACCTGCAAACCGTTCTTCATGTTGTCAGAGGAAGGTGAGCTAACCGTCCGCTAACCTCAGATTAATTGGTGGTAAATAAAAACGCTTTGTTTGGATTAGGGAGAAACATATGACAAACACAGATAAACAGTAGATAGACATAAAAACTATGACTTATGGGGTGCTGGTGGCCTAGCGGTTGGTTTGCATGCCTCATGTACAGAGGCTACAGTTCTCAAAGTGGGCAGCCGGTGTCCCACGCTGTCCCAACACTTCATGTCATCATCTCAGTATTGAACGAATGCACATTTCATTTTCTGTTTTACGTTCAGGGTTTAAGACAGAGATATACTTTCTAGGGTCACCTCGTTAAACCAAAGTATTGGGGACCGTTACGCGGCGCTCATGCATGAAGGAAAATGTTGAAGTGAGGACGGTGCTGAGTCGGTGTGTTCTGTCCACCGGTCATGAGTCGTCTGAGCTGATCTGATGTTACTGTTGGTTATCGATATTAATATTATGATGGTTCTGATCGCAGTTTGAAATGATACTAACATCCCGTTGTATATGTCCTGAGGTCTCTGGTGCGCCCTCTAGAGGTTTCTTACAGTAACACACTTGGCAGGGTCAAGTCTGTACACGATTACATTCATGAAGCAGCTGCTTGTGTATGCAAACAACCATGAGGTTAAACAGAAAGTCTTTATTCTCCAGCATTCCTCAGCTTGCTTCTTTGGTCAAACAGTTTTAAAAACCCACCAAGATTTAAATTAAAATCATGAAAAAAGCAAGCTTGAAGAAGCATCTGTTAGACATATTTGCTGGAAGATCGCCCCAAAGATTTATTAAATGATTACAAAGTTTGGCAAATAATGCTGATTCAATAAACAAATCAACGACTCGTTGAAGGACTCATCATTAGAAACTGGATCCATGAGACCCAGAAAATTTCCCGCTTGTCATCCGACTCTGAGTCAGGCCGCGTCCCGCTCATGAGGAGGGATGACATCACAGTGTTTCCTTCAGATCTCAGACAAACTCTTACTTCATGTGAATTATCTTTAAGATGTTACTCTTTGTTATATTTCCTGTGTGACTTAGGAACTTATTTTATTTTTTAGAGCTATACCCTCTTCAGGCCGACGGGTTCCTCCAGCACCCTCAGCCATGCGTAACAGTGCAGTAAATGAGGCGCTATCACTGTTTATATCTCTCTTTTAGTGTTGTCGTCTGCGTGAGCATGCCACTGTTTTAAGAGTAGAGTGGCACTAAATAATTCAACACGTCCTCCTCGGGTCATTTTTCCTGCAGCACATGGCAAACGGGTCAGGGCGGCGATAACAGAACAACACCCAGGGCTCCGTTTACAGTCTGTTAGCCGGAGAAGAGCAGCTGTTTTATGACTTCAGATAAGGTTTGAATTATAAACAACAAGGGACGTTTGATTGCAGAGAGCTGACAGGTGCATCGGAGCCGAGAAGCCGAGCTGCTGCTTCCTGCTTGTGTCAGGAACCTGAAGCGATTTAAAATAGACTTTAAAGCGTGAATAAAAGATTAGAGGACTTGATTGTGTTGAAGGAAATGCTTTGCAAAGAGACTCATGAATGCTGCTAAGAAATGTCTGCTTCCACAGTGGTCATGAATTAAAAGCTAGGTTAATTAGCTTCACGCAATCAGAGGGTTTCAGAGCTGCTACAGACCGAATATCTTAACAGGGATGTTCATAAAAAAAAGCATTTTTGGTTTCATATGCAAGCAAGAAAAAAGAGGAAATGGAGGCTACGAGACGAGGAGCGGATCATTTTGACTTATTTTGATGTTATTTCAAATTGTCGGGAAGTAGCAGACGATTTGTTTCCAGTTCCTCGTCGTGTGTCTGACAACATTTCCTTTAACTTCAGGGTCCTTTCTGCATCATGGAATCCTTTAAAAGAAGCTTTAGAGATAAACCCGTCAAAGCGCCCCCCTTAAGAAGTCTTCTTTAAGCTTCTGTGTAAAAAATTCTCCAGAGTCCATGAATCTCTGATCATTAAAATTCTTGGAGTGATTTTTTCACTCACGTTGACATGAGAGTTGGTCCTGAAACAAAACGCTCTTTATGAAAACACATTCCAACCTTTACTTTGCTTTAAGTCGTACAGATTGTGCAATATAACCGACTGTGTTAGGACGTCGTCTAACCAGACGTCACTTCTTCCCTTTGTTTCACTTTCCTCATTCCTTCTCCAGATGGGTCTGTAGCGGCTATTTCTCTGGAAGAAAATAATCGAAACAAAAGTGAAATCAATCAATAAATCAGCGGCACCATGAAAACTACTTTACTGTAAATTTATTGTGAGCGAACAACTCAGTTCGTCTGTTTGATTAGAGTAGATTTGATCTGATAAGTGGGGACAGTAAAGCCAGTTAATGGTAATTCATTGTCCCTTTTGTGAATGCACTAGTGTTGTAACCGAGACCAGAGTGCTCTGAGACCGAGACAAGACCAAAACATTTAGGGGTCAGGACCGAGACCAAGACCAACTGGGGGATAGAAAACAAATTATGAATGAATTGAAGTTATTCATTGTTTTAGAAAAGAGGCGTTTTGCTTCTCATCTCAGTAATGACGTTAACATAGCCAATCAGTGGTGGTTTAGATTTTTTTATCAGGAGTCCGCCCAGTCTGAGATCCAAACAACGCCGAGCCTGGACTAAGACCTTCAAAAAGTGGTTAACACTAGAATGCACACAAACTTCATGCCACCCCTGCATTTCAGGTCCCCCACTTCGGCAACCCCAGTAAAGAAAAGTCTGTATTCTTCAACCCTGCTTTTGAGTGCACACATTTACCAAATGGTAAATATTACAAATGAAGAATTTCATGCCTTCCTCTTGGAGTGGTGAAGGATCATGTTGACTGATAGGGGGAAACACTGGAGTTACTAAAATGTCCCCCCTTAGGTTGTCAACAGTTTTGACCCTCAGAAATGTCCTCTCATGATCCCTCGTAAAGAGCACAGAGTTCCTGCAGTGGAGGAGTCAGACGAGTACCTTTAAGATCATCTCTGTGTTGCTGCTGTGCGTCTGTTTTGGTTCTGTGGAGGGTTGTTTCTGTGTCGTTGAAGTCAAACAGCAGCAGTGTGTGTTTACAGCGAGCTCAAGGAGAGTCTGTGTTCTCGCTCAGTGTAATAATATCTGCTCCTCTCTCTCTCTCTCTCTCTCTCTCTCTCTCTCTCTCTCTCTCTCTCTCTCTCTGCTTGTCTGCTGAGTCACCGTCACTTCTAGGACAGCACACTGTAAATTGGGTTATGGAGGATTATTTGATTATGAAATATTGCAGCTTTACTACGAGCCCATGGGCTTTTTGTTGTCCGCACATCAGAGCGGCTGTATGACAACTCACTTAGTTTGTTGCTGTTGATAAACACAAACATTTCTGTGCTCGGTGCTGTTGTAGCTTGTAGTTGACATTTAGTGAGAGCAGGATAAGACATGCTTTTGTTAGTGTGGTCTGCACACCTCAGTGGGTCAGAAAGACCCTGTTGGTGCTTTCACACCTGCACAAAACTCCTGAAAAACGCCTTGAAATATCCAGGGTGAGCTGCATGTGTGAACGCAAACAGAAGAATTGTACCTGGAATTTTTTTAGTTTAGAGAACATCCTGCAGAGAAACAACATGTTAGAATTTAACTTCCCTAAAGTTGGGGAACTTGTGACTCAGATTTTAAAGAAGAATGGTTAAATTTGGAGAGGGAGTGATGTCCTTTATTCCAAAATATTTACCACGCTTAAAGGAGCAGTATGTAACTCTGACACCTAGTGTTTAAAATGGGTACTGCAGTCTAAATTCTAAACATCATAGAGATCTGTCTCCCCCCCCCCTCCTCTCTAGAGTGAATGCTCACTCAGGTCACCATGTGGTGGACTCTGAAGCTTCAGTGTTTATCCAGCTCTGCATGGGTCTGTAAACCTTTCTGTGTTCTAACCTCTCTCCATTTTTCAAAAGCATCTCCAATATTGATCCTAGTTTGAGCACGTTTCTGCTCGTGGAGCTTATTAGAAACATGCAGAGGCTTTTTAGGTCGGGTACAATCACTTCTATCTGAACCACTTCTCTTGACCGCTTCCATCGCTGCAACACCTGTTGACCTGATAACTGCTCTCATATCTGACAAACCGAGGGGCGTCCAAAACGGCCTGTGTGGGGGGGTCTTAAAAGCGCCTACCTTCTCTGGTCCAAACAAATCCAGAGCATTCAGGAGCAGAATCTAAAGTTAGAAGGAGGACATACTGGCTGCTGCATTTTAATTATTCCCCCTTAAATGAAGACAAATAAAACTAAAATCAGTCGTTTTGATGTTGATGTAACTCCCTGTTTTAACTTTTGTTTCCCTGTCCTTCCCCTGCAGACCACCAGCAGCGGCAGCAGCAGGATGAGCTCAGACGGGGGCGGGCGGCCCGTCAAAGTGGGCTCCCTGGTGGAGGTGATTGGAAAAGGGCAGCGCGGTACGGTGGCCTACATCGGCAACACGCTGTTTGCCTCTGGAAAATGGGTGGGAGTCATCCTGGACGAGGCCAAGGGCAAGAACGACGGCACGGTGCAGGGCAAACGCTACTTCACCTGCGAGGAGAATCGCGGGATATTTGTGAGACAGTCCCAGGTAAACAGATACACAGATACCTTTTCCTTTTTTCTAGAAAGCAGAGGATGATGTCAGCACAGTTTTGTAAGATGTTTGAGATTTTGTTTTTCTTTGACTCACCGGGCTCGTGTGGGGGTTGATGTTTTTCTCCGCTCTCCTCTGGGTGTCAGACTTCTTACTGCTGCAGGCTGCGTTCTCTGTTTTCTCATACAACAAAAAAGATTTTCTTCTTTACAGAAAAATACTGCAGAGTGCGCCCCTGTGTGTTACAGAGATCATAGATTATTTAAAGTATGGTGGCCTGGAGGGGACAGACATTCATACTTATAGGAAAAAGGATAAAATATTAGAGTTCCCTTTCTTTTGTCAGAGCTTAAATTTCATCAACATCATCAAAATCATCATCACTAACCGTCTCTTTCTGTCTTTCTGTCCCCGTCTCAGATCCAGCTGGTCGACGATGGCGCAGACACGACGTCTCCGGAGACACCTGAGGCCGGCACCGGCAAGGTTCCAAAACGAGGTACAAACACGTTCAGACTGTTATAGTTCATCTTTTGCAATTATTATCCATCAGTTTGGAGACTTACAGGTACATTATGATGCGTTCAAGGTCAGCTCAGTAAAATGACTATCAGGTAAAAAAAAAGGTAAATAAAATGTTGTCATGATGTGTTCAAATGTAATACTGAGAATAAGAAACTTAAAGGTTCTATATGTAACTTTTTACATTTATAAATCGTTTTTTATCGCCCCTTAATAAGCGAACGGTTAACTGATGTGAAAAAGTAGATGTTCACTGTGCCAGAGAGCCTAGCGATTATGTTCCGTGCCCCTTGTACAGAGGCTAGAGTCCTCATCGTCGGCAGTGGGTTTGAATCTGACCTCTGTCTTTTCCTACATGTCACCCCCCCCCCCCCCCCCCCAACACTTCCTGTTCTCTTCAGCTGTCCGATCTGAAAAAAGGCAAAATTGTCCCTAAACTACAACTTAAAAATGTATGATCCATGTCTCCTGTGTTAACCACCTGTTAGAGACAGTTAATCATGTTGACTCGCTCCGGGATTATTGAGGGACTTTAAACCTCGTAAAAAAAAGATAAACATTCATTTTAATAAAACGTTTGAGTCTCACTTTCTTTGTTTATCTTTTTTATCTCTGCAGAGATCCTGGAGACGTCCAAGTCCGCTAAACTGGTGAGTCAGAAAACACACCTGAGATCATGAAGTTTCTCTGCAGGAAACCAGAAGCGCACACACACACACACACACACACACACACACACACACACACACACACATACACACACACACACACACACACATCGCTAACCGTGGCATTTCGTCAACAAAAGCTCTCCATGAAGCAGATTGATATTTATATTTGAGCATATTTGCAAATAAATCTCAGTCATTTGGATCGATAAAATGCTGCAGATTAATTATTAAGCAGGTGACCAAAAATCTCCTCAGTGGTTTGTTTGATTTTTGCTTAAAAAAAAGCTGAAAATCAGAAACTTACAGAAGAATTAATTAAGTATAAAAATGCATATTGAGGAAATGAAATGGAGCACATGTTGTCATTTTTTGTAATACAATAATAAAAAGATCATAAAATAAACAATATGTTTTTAATTAATTTAAATAAACGCTCTGGTTCTGTTGGACAAACTGAACTTTAACACATGAAGTCTCCTTCAGGTTCAGCTTCCAAATCTGACCAGCAGAGGGCGATACTTACTCATAAAAACACTCGCTGCTGATTCTCTTCCACAAGGAACCAAAAAGAAGAGCTCAGCTGAGATCAGTTCAACCCTAAAGTCCATTACCTCAAGCAGCAGCAGACAGAGACTCTGATGATTGGCACATTTCTTAATTCATTTAACCCTTCTCATGTCATCTCAAACTGAAAATATTTTAGGGGTTTATTTTCTCTGAAGCATTATTTAATGTTGCAGCCTCAAACTGATTGTCTAGGCTTTAAAAAATGAACAAAGGAAGGAGAAAGAGGTGTGGTGTGTTTAAAGCACAATGTAATGACTTAAAACTGAAATATTTAAACGTGCATTTGCAAACACATTGACCTGAGGTGAGGCATGAACGTAAACGACAGGAATGAGATGCACAAACAGCTTTATTATCATCTCTTAAGACGTATTTTAACCACATTCTTCACTACAGACAGACGAGAGATGAACACATTTGTTAGATCTCTTGTGTGCATGTTAATTAGTATATAATATTGTTTTATTCCACTGAGCTCAACATCTGTGCAGATAATGAAGAAGTGTGTCTGTTGCGTCATCATTTCCTCGTTCACAACTGAAAATAAAAATAAATTTCATTCACACTTTCGACACATTTGAATGAAGTTTGTGTGAAAAAGGAACAAAGTGAGAATGAAGACACGGCTGTGTGAAACATATGCAGTGATGAATTGATTCCTCCTCCCACAAAGATCACCACGGTCCCCGTCACCTCCAGCATGCCTCTGACAAACTCTTTAACCTCCACCCTCCTTCCCTCCCTCCTCCCTCCTTCCCTCCCTCCTCCCTCCTATCCTCACCTCCTCACCGCCTTCCCCTTCTTTTCCTTCGACCACGCAGCGAGGACTGAAGCCTAAAAAGGTGTTGCATGTTTCTCTAAACCTGGTACAGTGGTAATGTTATGTCGATGACCGTAGTAACCATGGTAACCGTGGCTCTGGATGGCCTTGCTGCTGCTGCTGCATGGCAACAGGGCCCTCATCAACTTTCATGTACCCACGATCCCCTGCCCGCCTCACTTCATCGTCCATCATTGATGTTGTTGCAGCCGCTTTGTGTCTCTCTGAGTGAAAAATGGAAGTGAGAGGGTGACCCCTGTCTGCCTGAGTGCCACGCCCACTTCTTGTCTGTCACGTCACCTCGCCATTCTCTGTGCTGCGTTCTGTTTGTGTCTGCTCTGTGGCTCATGATGTGTGTGTGTGTGTGTGTGTGTCTGCTGTCTGTGCTTTTTAAGCATGTTGAAGTCGCAGTGGATTCATCCTGTTAGCTGTCGTCTTTCTGAGCGGTGTTAGACGACCGCCGCAAGGAACCGCTCTCTCTTTAAGGCCCCTCCCCCTCCCCAGGTGCTCATTTTATTCTGATTTACCAACTCTCTGGAAGTCTACCGTGGGCGGAACCAAACCCCCAGGAAGTGCACTGACCGTTTGAGCAAATTTGACATGGTGGCTGAACCTGGTATTGCAGCGATTGGAACCAAAAATGATTTTTCCCATAAGCTTACATCGAGAAAGAGACGTCTGTAGATCAACGGATACAGATGTTTCATGCAACACTGAGCAAACGGGGCTCCACCTAACCGTTCTATAATACCTCCATGGGCAGAACGCTGCAGGGCTGCCAGGGGAGGGTTGCTCTCCAGAGCTGGGAGCAGAGAGCCTATCTTAAGCCTGACTTTCACTGCAGGATAATCGGGCCAATTTGAGGTCTGATTCTTCCTTTCCCGACAATTGCGGGGACGTTCCCGACTCAAGTAAAATCCTGAAGTCTGTGATGTGATTTTCACACCTTGTAGTGTGAGCACTCAAGCTACTCAATCACAGTAATGAGAGTAAGAGTAGTTTGTTACTCATCACCACCAAAGCACGTGATGTTGAGCCACCAGGGGATTCTCGTCGGCTCAGACAGGCCGATGCTCTTTAACTGCTCTGAGTCAGACGTGCAGGTGTTCCTTTCTCTGCTGCCGGTTTGAAAATGTCAAGCTGTGACTTTGAGGTGAAACCGACCTCCCTCCTGCAAAGATCAAACCTGCACAGAATCGATTTCCTGTCAGCTCCGGTCTACTTTATCGTCTCTGCGCTCTGCATCTTCTCTTCAGCGGGTGGACTTCGAGGATCAGGAGTTCAGCTCAGGCTCGAGCAGCAGGATTAAAAATCTCTGTTTTGTTTGTAGATGTCGGTTCATATCTATCTTAGGATGTCGCATTTCCCCGGAAACCTCAACGAAGATATTCTTTGTGTCGGGAAAAAGCTGAAATATTTGCCTC
The DNA here is from genome assembly GCF_963930695.1 of Labrus bergylta. Taxonomy (NCBI): domain Eukaryota; kingdom Metazoa; phylum Chordata; class Actinopteri; order Labriformes; family Labridae; genus Labrus; species Labrus bergylta. Next base: position 25,653,265 of record NC_089212.1, on the reverse strand, counting down.
TTGAGTGCAGTGGAGTGGATATATGAAGTATCAGGAAATGTAGATCTCCATGTAAAGAACCTAAATATACTATCTTCAATATGTTTCTACATGGACGACTGACAGTTGTAGGAGAGTAAGACAGATCTGGTTTACTGATTACATGACTTTACCACCACTGAGCTTCCAACATGCCTGTGTGTGGTGGGATATTGATTTATGTTTCAAGTGACGTCTGTAGCCTCATTTCATCACACACACACACACACACACACACACACACACACACACACACACACACACACACACACACACACACACACACACACACACACACATTCATCTTTGTGTTCTTCAAGCTAAGCATGTTAGCTCGGTCAGGCCACTGCCCGGACACATAAAAGATTTAAACTTATTAAGTTATGTTGTAGAAAAAAACTCTCCTTGGAAAATGTTAAAGGAAGGAAGACCGGGAAGGTTGCAGCCTTACCCGGGGGATAAAAATGAAACTACAAATAAAATGGAGTTATTCCTTCTTTTAGAAAGAGGCGTTTTCCTTCTGATCTCAGTAAAGACGTTGAAAAATAGGCGATCAGTGGTGGTCTTGATTTAAAATCTGGAGTCCGCCCAGTCAGAGACCGAGACAAGGCCGAGGAGAAATGCTTTCCATTCTTTTTTAATTTTAATTTTAATTTTTTTATTATAGTAACACCCAATAGACAAACAAAAACACAAGAGGTACACTTCACCTCTCCATAAAGCCAGGACAAAACTAAACACAGTAAAACAAAGGAAAAACAAAGAAAAGAAACAAAACAAAGGAAAAACAAACAAAACAAATCAAAAACAAACAAAAAATAAAAATAAAAAAGCAAGACCTTTCCCGCCTCCATCAACCATCAAACCAGAAATGCGTTTGATTCTGAGACGAGATGGAGACCTTCAAAAAGTGGTCTTAAGATAATCACCAATTTCAACCACTACAACACTAGCTACGAGTTGCTGGTGGCGCAGTGATTGGTGCGCGCCTCATGTACGGAGGCTTTGGTCCTCGAAGCGGGCGACCCAGGTTCGAGGCCGGCCTGTGGCTCATTTCCCGCATGTCGTTCCCCACTCTCTCTCTCTCCCTTATTTCCAACTATCCACTGTCCTCTATTAAAGGCATAAAAAGCCCCAAAAATAAATAAATCTACGTCACTAGCTACGCCGCAGTGCGCGACATACAGTGGTGTGTCGATCTCTGTTTTAACACGTGGAGCCGGGGCTAACGGTTGGAGAGGACGGTGTTCAAATTCTAACTGAATCAATCAATCATTATCTGTAAATGTTTTCTGGAGACGCTTTACTAAAGAGCAGGAAGAAGACCTAAGTCTTTGTTATGATGCAAAAGAAAAATGGGATAGCAGGAGACGGGGTTAGATGCAGGAAGGATTTCTCCTCTGTATTCCTCGCCTTCCTCGCCGCTGAGGTCGGAGGTCGGAGCAGGCCGTGGGTGGGCGTCGGGGACGTTAGGTGGTCGTATCACCTGATCACCTCGCTGAAGGTTGGGGGAGCTCCGTCTACTCCAGAGGCTTCTGCTGCCGGGGCGAGGCCTCCTGGGCTGTCCCGTCAGTGTGAACACAGAGCTCAGAACAACAAACCCAGAGGGAGTTTGACTTCACTCTCTTCTCTTTAAGGTGATAAAAATATATTTACGTAGGATATATTGAGCATGTGTCATTTTAAACCTTTAAGAGGTAATAATAATAAGATACTCTGAGTTTTGTCTTTGGAGATGTACTTCCATTGGATGACGAGGCATGAGGCATAACGGTGACATTGCAGAACAAGGTAGCCGTGTTGTGTTCTGCTGTGTTTACGCTTCCTGGACAGTAATTTTATCTGCTCTTTGTCCGGCTTGGAGGCTGCAGAGACAGCAAACCCCCCCCCCCCCCCCCCCCCCCCGATGCCTGTGTGCTGTGGGGAGCAGGAACTTGATCCACCTCCACCCTTCTCATCCTCTCTCTCTCTCTCTCACATCTCTTTGGCTTTGCACGTCCTCTGAGATGCAGCAGCACTTAGGGTTTGTGTGCGGTGAGGAAGTGAGTTTAATATTTTAAAAGGACAGATTTCCCTCGGCTGCTCTGTAATGGATACTCTTAAACAGATTTCCTTTGAGCCGCCTGTAGTCTGAAATTCTGCTTCTCTCTCTCTCATGATAAACTATTTTCTTCCATCAAATCCTTACAACCATCCCCCCTTGTTGACGGTGACAGAACACGTTTATTTACCGCAGCCTCCACAGTTTAGCTTAAAGCACCTCTGCCAGCTCTCGTGCCCACAATGTGGAAGTATTTCAGGTTTAAAGCTTGCAGCTAATCACAGTGTATCCTCGTTGAATTAATCCTCTTACATCCCTCTCTCCTCCTGCTAGCTGTTGGTGCAGAGACAAAGATTAGTGCAGCTGAGGAAGATACTACGATTGCTTCTCAAAAGGCTCTGGGCTGTTTCGGGAGTTTTTGACCTATTAAATCACTTTTCACAAAGAAAGACTTCTTCTTTTAAGAAGAATTTACATCTAAAGCTGCAGTTTTTGAGTCTTAATTCCAGTTGAAGGTTATTTTAACTTTGCAAGGATTGTTCCTCCTCGTGTTCTCCTTTATTAGAACGATAAACCAGCAAAAGGAAATAAGACTTTAAGGAAAGGGCAGAATGAGACTGTAGATATAAGTAGACGTTAAGTGATTTTTTCCATAAACTTTGTATCAACATTAGCCTGATTGCAGGTTATTTTTGATGCATATGTTATAGATTATCATAATTGTGAGAAAAGAGATGTCTGCTGCTTATGTGGAACATTTGAATCCTTAATTGGGTCAGTATTAAAGGTCACATATTCTTTAAAATCCTCTTCTCCATGTTCCTCTAACTCTAACATGTGTCTCTAGTCTGTCTACAAACCCCCCAATGATGAGAAAAGTCCATCCTCTCCGTCTTCTGCCTGCTCCACGTCTCCAGAAAATGTGTGCTCAAACAGGCCGTTTGGAGATTTTCCCTTCATGACATCACAAAGGGCAGTAGCCCCTCCCCCAGGTGGGTGACACTCCCACAGCTAGGTGTTTGCTCTGCCCTCTGAGTCTGCCTTCTCACCGTAAACAATAGGACATAGAGGGGTTTATAGACATGATCAAGTACAGGATCAGAGTGGATTTAGAACAAGAAACTTCACACACATGTTTTTAGGAACAACCTGAAGAAGAGGAGGATATGTGACCTTTAAACTAACCAGCTGGCCACGTTAATACAAGGTTAAAATTGTGTTTACAATTTGATTTAGCAGACACTTTTGTCTATGTCAAACAATATCTGTAATTTGTGATGCAGATCAGGTGCAGGTTTCCTCGTCGTTATTGTCTCGTCTTAATGAGCCCATAGGACGTCTCTGTGAGTGTTGCTAGGAGACAGGAGAGGCTTGCATCAACGCCACACCACAGTCTCACCCAACCCTCCTGCCCCTCCTCCCTGTCTGTCTGTCGGATGTGCTGATGAGTGGGTGGGCGGCATGGAGGGAGGAGGGTGCACAGTGATGTAATGCAGGCGCAGGGCATTGGCTGGGCTGAGGAATCACAATAAGCAGAGGGGGAGAAAAGGGGGGGGGACCGGGAGGGAGGAGACGAAGGTTAAGGGAGGCGAGGCGTCTCCTCTGAGCAGTTGCACGTCGAAGGCTCGCAGCGGCAGCATGTCAGAGTCGTAGTCGAGCAGAACGGAAAGGGAGGTGCTGATCGAGGGGCTCCGGGAAAATGGATTATGAGAGGAGCTGAGAAGGAGGACAAAAAGGAGGACGACAGCAGGAGGAAGGGACCGGCAGAGGCGGGGAGGGACGGAGAGGGGGGGGGGGGGAGAGCCTGGGAGAAAAATATCGCTGCGGCCATTTGCACCACTGCGGCTTCCCGGCCTGAGCAGCTGCTTGTTTGACTGTTTGTCCTGCTGAAGCCGGCGTCTGTGGATCGAGCATCTCTGCCCTCTTTTATCTCCTTCCTCTGTGTGTGTGTGTGTGTGTGTGTTCCTCTGTGACTGTGTTGTGTGTGTCTTCTTCTCTTGCAAATATGATGAGACAGACTCCTGCACCCCGGAAGGTACAGAACTCCGTACGATTGTCTTTACCTGTTGGGGATTTTCTTGCTGTTGTCTCCATGCTTTTGTTGTTGTTTTTTGAGCTGCTTGGAAGTTTCCTCATTTCACTTATCGTGGGAATTGCCCTATTTTTAGTCTCTCCTGTGATAATTGATATTCCTAGCGTGGAAGTAGAAGAGATCCTGCAGCTCATTTGATCTTTTTGGAGTTTATTTCCCTTCAGTATTGTATTTTTTTTGCCAACTCACACTGTCTCTCCTGCAGAATTATTTCTTTCCTTTACATGTTTGTGCAGAAGCTCCTCTGTCATCTTTTAATTTAGCCTCATCATGCTGAACGTTTTTTTTATGAGGTCAGTGTTTCATCCATCAGGGGAGAATCAGATGATTGCACTCTTAGGTTAGCATGTGGAACAAACAGTGTAGTTATAGTACAGCTTGTCCTGCTAGCGACGGCACGACACTGTGGCTTAGGACGGCTGTCAGCTCTGATTGTGGTACAGCTGTTAGCTCAAAGCTAATTTCTGCTGAATGGTCCGGCTCTAATCCAATAAAGGAACGATAACCAGGCAGAGGGACGGCCGAGCTGGAGCAGAAGCAAAGAGAGAGAGAGAGAGAGAGAGAGAGAGAGAGAATAATGGATAAGAAGAGGTTAAGTGAACGAGAAGTGGAGGACTTCAGGTCGACTGCACAGACCTGATTTTATTTATTTAAATATTTAAAAACTGTGAGAAAAAAACATAAAATCCTTTTAGTTTCTGTCATGACTTTCTTTAGGTTACTACCTAAATGTCCTCGTTTTTCTATATGTATTTATATTTTATCGGCCAATAAATCCCTCAATTTCTGTGATACCATTAATGAGACAATATGATACGATGTGGTTGTGTTTGGTACAGAATGGTAAGGCACGACCACTACGAAGCAGAGCTATCACATACAAATGATCTTTGATTACACGGCTACTTTCTCAGAAAATCAAGTTTGAAACAAACAACTAATTCAGTTTTTTTTCTACAACTGTAGTTACTTGTAAATTTAAAAACCAGAGAAAAACATCTTTCTGCAGTTTTATCTCTTTTAAGTAAATTTATAAAACTGTAGTTTAGATAATCTCCCCATTTTGTCAGGATGTTTTTTTTATCTTTCTTTCTTTATGCAACTTCTCTAAAGCAGTTCAGTTAAAAGCATCCAGATTTGCAGAAGTAATCAGCTGTACACAAAGTGAGGATGTTTCCCAGCTCGCTCCTCCATCCAGCTGTGCTGCACGTCCGAAACACGCAACACGACCCGATAACAAGCTATTACCCCGGCGCTGTCTGCAGCGTGACAGAGCGGTACAACAGAACTGGGCTCCTTTCTGTCCCCGGAGACACAATGCAGTCATTTAGGTCACAGCGGCCGTACCAGCCACAGTGTCGGAGGGTTTTTATGATCACATGGGTGAGATGAGATGAGGCCCCAGAGATCAGAGAGGACAGGAGAGAAAACAAGCCGATGTGTCGGGATGTGACGAGGAGACATGGTGCGACTTTTCAGAGCAGAGAAATAAACCTTCCTAAGTTTTTATTGTTGTTACATCATCTTCTCTTTTGACCCTTTTGTCTGTGATCTGTTTAATATGCCTTGAATCTCACTAACCCTGGATGTTTGTTTCCTTCCCTCCTCTCCTCCTCTCCTCTCCTTTGACCTTTGTTCCTCCTCCTCAGACCACGGCCAGAAGGCCCAAGGTGAGCCCGCTCCTCAAAGTCTTCCGGGGCTTCACATTTCTGTGTGTGTGTGTGTGTGCGTGCGTGCGTGCGTGCGTGCGTGCGTGCGTGCGTGCGTGCGTGCGTGCGTGTGTGAGCGTTGACAACACGTGTGTGACATTACATCACCGGACATGATTCACAGTCATCAGAGGGATCACCTTTGGGTTGAAAGCATCTTTATTCTTTTGCTTAGATGAACATATTTTATTTCTGTTCTTCCATTTTCACGTCTTTTTGTTGATGTTTAAAACACAAATCGTCGTCCCGTCTCCACCACGTCTTGGTTTCCTTCGCCGCCGTAGCGGGGGGGAAGTTACTGCTTTAGTTTCTAAGTTGCACATCAGTTTGAATCATTTTTAAGACTCTGGTATATTTGAGTGTTTTTTTCTCATCATTTGTTTCCGTTCGGTTTTCCCACAGCAGCCCAGCCGGACTGCGGGCACGGCTGGAAAGGGCGCCGCGTCGGGCTCGGCCTCGGCCTCTGCCGGGGAGATGAGCAGCAGCGAGCCCAGCACGCCGGCACAGACTCCTCTGGCGGCTCCCGTCATCCCCACCCTCCACTCGCCAGGAAACCTTCCAGCTCCTGGCCCCAGCAAGGTCAGAACCTCAAACTGGTTTCTTCCTGGTCGGGGTGAAACTCGTCTTACTCTCTTTTCAACTCTGCACGTCTGAATCAATCACAGTATCACCAGTTCTTACTGCTGAGCGTGCAGCTTAAAGACCATTTTGTGTTTGTACTCAGTGATATCGAGTTTAGTGAGCGGGTCCAACATGTTTGATCTCACAGGAAACAAACTAACAGCTGCTATTTCATAACTCACTTAAGAACCTGAGTTTTGTGTCTGGTAGAAGGATTTAGTTGGACTGAAGATGACTTTAGTGAAACTTTAGCGTCTGACCTGCGGACCAATCAGAGACGTTTTAGGACTCTGTGCTTTAGCCGAGTTAAACGAGAGGTGACATCTTCTGCGCTATAGCTCCTATAAATATACACGTTTCTCTACACAGCTGTCACTTTGTGTTTGTGTCGTCAGAGAGCTATAAAAATAATAATCTGGAATGAGCCAGAGGCCTTCACATGTTTTTCACTACACACTGAGAAACCTGAGTCCATGAAATACATGTTTGGTACTCATAATGAGCACCATTTTTTCTTAAAATAATCCATCTTTGTTTTCATAACATTTTAATTACGGCACGACCGATGTGGAACTTTTGATGCCGATAGCGACATAGAGAAAAATTAACAAAGAAACAAAGAAAATCCGTCATCTGTATGAGTTTGTAAGTCTGTAAAAACTTCAACCAATGTCTGCCACGAGGTACCAATCTGATGAACCAATCACACGCCTCCCTGTCTCCCCGCTCGCTCTCTACCTCTTGACGCTCTAGCTCACACTTAAAGCTCGTAACCGATGACTTTAGGAGTTTAAACTGTGAGTTTACTGACCGCTGAATGAGACACTTCTGGAGGGACGGCGCTCATGCATGTAAGTGAAGGGGGCGTGGCTTATGAGGGAGCACAGAGGGGAGGGGGGTGCAGACACAGCACTGAGGGAATGCTCCTTTCAAAATCATGCTAGTTTTTGGATAATTACCAACCCTGACTTTAACCACTTCACCTCGTCTGCTGCAGAAGAAGAAAAAAGAGAATCAGCTGCTTCTCAGAAATGAGACAAAGTCATAAAGTGATTCAATCTGCAGCATGTGGTGAATTAATCCCCATAAAGTGGTTTAATGTTTGAGACTTTAACATTTTGTAAAAGTTCTGTTGGACTTCATAAACCTGATCCGTGTTTTACCCCCTCAGGATGACGTCACTGTGGAGACACAGGTGCAGTAAAGCGGTGTGATGTGATGTGACGCTTTTTTTTTTCAGCGCTTGAAACCGGAGTGTTGTTTTTCTCACACTAACACGATAACAAGCTGTCAGGAGTGTGAAGCTTGCTCTTTAATTGGTGTGTGAGGCGGCGCCGTCTCAACTCACAGAAAGTGTCTGCAGGATTGAATTACCATCTCCTGCTGTGGTGTGTGTGTGTGTGTGTGTGTGTGTGTGTGTGTGTGTGTGTGTGTGTGTGTGTGTGTGTGTGTGTGTGTGTGTGTGTGTGTGTGTGTGTGTGTGTGTGTGTGTGTGTGTGTGTGTGTGTGTGTGTGTGTGTGTGTGTGTGTGTGTGTGTGTGTGTGTGTGTGTGTGTGTGTGTGTGTGTGTGTGTGTGTGTGTGTGTGTGACTCCCTGCTCTCTACAGGTTGATTCGCTGCATGGAAAGTGAAATAAAAGCATAAAAACAGTTCTGTCACCTTAGAGAGGAAACCGAACACCTGACGCTTCACTTTTAAGATTCACTGAAGAAAATCATTTGAGAAGGAACATCTGAAGACTTGAATTAATGTGTTTATTCAAAGTATCTTTCATCAGAATATTTTAGAAACATATCAAATCTCTCCTCTTGTCCTCAGATGTTACAAGGCTTCTGGAGGTTCATAGATTTGCTCTGATTCCAGCAGGTCAGGGGGAGCTGGGCTGGGTACCAGGGGGCGGAGCTATGAAAACGTGAAATGATCCGATTATGGAATCAACTAATCAAAATGGCAGAGGAGAGAATAAAGTCTCCATGGGCGAATGAGCTTTATTCATTTTTAGAGGAGGAGGACATGATGAATATATTTACAGGAATAATCTGTGCTGTAATGTGCTCCATGAAAGATGAAGAGAAATAGTTTGAAAATGTTCTGACCAAGTCAAACTAAGGACATACAGTATGTACAGATCAAACAGAATGTTATGTCTGAGTTATCTTTAACATGTTTTTTTATCCCAAAGCCAAAGATCGTCAGTCGCACAGTTAAGATCTGATAGTCTCCCTCTGGTCATGAAGTCTGTCGATTCAAAATCAGAGACATTTTAGGACTCGGTTTAGATATTCTGTTTAATGAGGGTCTGTCTTGCTTTTGTTTGTTTCATAACAATGAATAGATCTCCTCTGCACTCTGATCCTGGAATGTTTGATCTCATGGTGTCGTGTGAGCCCGTGCAGACCGGGCATATAAACGTGTGTATGACACAATAATGAAATAAAAACTACAAACTTCAATGTTGTTGTTGTTGTTTTTTCTCCCCAGGAGGAGGAGGCGCTGCGTGGTCAGCTGAAGGACCTGGAGGAGAAGCTGGAGACGCTGAAGATGAAGCGGACGGAGGACAAGGCCAAGCTGAAGGAGCTGGAGAAACACAAGATCCAGCTGGAGCAGCTGCAGGAGTGGAAGAGCAAGATGCAGGAGCAGCAGGCCGAGCTGCAGAAACAACTCAAAGAGGCCAAGAGGGTAAGAAGCAGACGACATGACATAACTTCATGATTGTGTCTATGGATGGATGGTTTGGTGAAGAGGGGTGTGACTTGGTTTGGGGGGTCAGGGTTTGGCATGACTTCAATTCAACAGCACAAAGCAACAGAAAGTCTCAGATTCATATTTCTAAGATTCTCTAATTTATTAAGAACCGACCGCAGCGACAGTTTAGATTCTTGTTCCATTTTTTAGTACCTGCGATCGTTGATACAGCCTGAAGCCTATCAAAGCAACAATACTGAACTTTTCCACCTTAAAGGCTTTATATGTGATGTTTTGATCCAGCAGATGTCGCCCTTGAGCACCAGCATGAAACCAAAACAACTCGCGCTGCATTGTTGTGTTAGCATGCTAATGCTAGCGATCTTTATTATGCTGGTATCTTCACACTGCATGTAAATTTACCTGAAATGAGCGTGATCTAGAAACACAGTTAAGCAGTGAGTACAGTATGTTATTCTTCTTTTCTCTAGTCCCTCAATTAAACAACTTTTATACACGAGGGGAGGAGTCAGCCGGCCGTCCCGACGATGTAAACAAAGTGAAGATAGGACTCTGAAAACTCTGAAAACATCACAGACAGTGGGACTCGGGTGTTACACCCATTGTAGACAGTCATGACTCACAGAGTTATTTTCAGAGGAGATACTTGATTTCTACATTTAAGTGTGAATAATCACATAGAAAGACTTTAACGTAGTGACGTCAAAAGTCGATTTTATGTCTTTTTCAAGCTCTCAAAAAGGAGGGCGGCATCTCTCCCATGACCACAGCACGGCCCGATCACCTGTTTACTGCACTGTGTAACTGGCAGCGGGTCGAGGTCATCTCATGAGAAGTGTGTGTGCGTTGTGAGAATGTTTGTTGGGCGCTTGATAAATGTGTGAACAGGTTTAAGAGACTGAACAAACTTAAACATAAAGTTTAACTTCATGTTGTTCAGGAGGCAAAAGAAGCGCAGGAGGCTAAGGAGCGCTACATGGAGGAGATGTCGGACACGGCGGACGCCATCGAGATGGCCACGCTGGATAAGGAGATGGCCGAGGAGAGGGCGGAGTCTCTGCAGCTGGAGGTCGACTCGCACAAGGAGAAAGTGGACGAGCTCACCATGGACCTGGAGATCCTGAAGCACGAGATCGAGGAGAAAGGTGCGGCTTACTTTTCATCCTGTTAAGTTTCTCTTCACGTCTTTACAAAGTGGCGCTCTCAGAGTTCAGAGCCAGCTGAGAGGAAACGCCATTTCTTTTGCCATTCAACCCCTGCAGGAAACATAATGAAGTTTGTTTTATCGTCTGCGGGTCGTTGAGTTGAAGTTGTGTTTGTGTGTCGCTCACAGGGTCGGACGGCGCGGCGTCCAGTTATCACGTCAAACAGCTGGAGGAGCAGAACGGCCGACTGAAGGAGGCGCTGGTCAGGTAGGTCTTCACCCCTTCAGGAGAGCCAGCAGTTAGACTAGTGATGTCACTCCCTGAGTAACCTAGCAACACAGTATGTCTTAAAGGTACAGTCCACAATTTCATCGGTTACACATCGGTTTTTTACATAATTTAATTTTGATTATGTCATCCCGGATTTAAAAAAAGCTCTTTTCCTCCTGTCATTAAAAACAAAATGTTCTGTACAGGAAGTATCACCTGGATTTGAAATGAGCCACATTCTAATTCGAGGTTCAGAGGTTAAAACGGACGGAAGAGGAATCCAACAAAGCTCTCATCCAGATTTTTAATTCGGTCTCTTTTTTTTTTCTTCTCAGGATGCGTGACCTGTCGTCATCAGAGAAGCAGGAACACGTGAAGCTGCAGAAACAGATGGAGAAGAAGAACGTGGAGCTGGACGCTCTGAGGAGCCAGAAGGAGAAACTGCAGGAGGAGATGTCGGCAGCCGAGAAGACGATCGACGAGCTGAAAGAACAGGTCAGAGTCTTTTCACCTCATGATGGAGTTACTCTGATGATGATGATGATGATGGTGATGATGGTGATGATGAGGATGATGGTGATGATGATGAGGATGAGGATGATGATGATGATGATGATGTGGGTTGTTTCAGGTGGATGCGGCTTTGGGGGCGGAGGAGATGGTGGAGACTCTGACGGAGAGGAATCTGGACCTGGAGGAGAAAGTCCGGGAGCTGAGAGAGACGGTCACCGACCTGGTGAGACAAACAAACAAACAAACAAACAAACAAACAAACAAACAGACTTCTGGATATGAGATTAGACTTGCGCACTTTCTGTGTTTTCATAAACTCGACGTCAGAGGAGATTGAAGTGACTCGAGTCGAGGTCGTTTATCTCTCGACATGAGACAAGTGAGATAAAACCAGAAGAACATCAGATCACTGATTGTTTGTCTGTTTGTTTTTTTACCCGTCAGGAAGCGATCAACGAGATGAACGACGAGCTGCAGGAGAACGCCAGAGAGACGGAGCTGGAGCTGAGGGAGATGTTGGACCTGGGCGGGGCTAAAGTCAGAGAGTCAGAGAAACGCGTCGAAGCCGCTCAGGAGACGGTGGCCGATTACCAGCAGACCATCCAGAAGTACCGCGAGCTCACAGCTCACCTGCAGGTACACACACTCAAACTCTCCCATTTCTGATTCAGGAGTCCAACCCCCTCCTGATCGATCTGATCCCGATTTGTGTGTCTGCTGCAGGAGGTGAACAGAGAGCTGACCAGCCAGCAGGAGGCGTCGGCGGAGCTGCAGCAGCAGCCGGTCGCAGAGATGTTTGATTTCAAGATTAAGTTTGCAGAGACGAAGGCGTACGCCAAGGTCAGAGACGAGAACGGCTCTTTAAATAATGAGAGAGAACACTCTGAGAAGTGAGAGAGTTTATCAGCCTGAACGTCCTTTTCTCACCTCGAACTCGGGCTGAAGGTTGTAAAGTTGAAGCCAGAAAATTGCACTCAGATAGATTTAAACCCATGATTTGTTTTTCTGTGAATGTCTTCAAACTTTCAGAGTTTTTCACTGTTTATTGTTTTTTTGAACCAATATTTTTTATTAATAATAATAATAATAATAATAATAATAATAATAATTTTTATATAGCACCTTTTAAAAACACAGGTTAACAAAGTGTTTTGACAAACAAAAGACAAAAACAAGAATAAAGTAAACTAGACCAAACACAGAAGAACATAAACAACAACAAGAACAAACAAATGAAAAATAATCAGAATGAAAAAAAACATTCCAACAGAAAAGAACCCAAAGTGCACGATACCCAACAGACATATAGAACCCGACCATCACAAGAACCATCATAAGAACCATCACTAGAACCATCACAAGAACCATCACAAGAACCATCACAAGAACCATCATAAGAACCATCACTAGAACCATCACAAGAACCATCACTAGAACCATCACTAGAACCATCACAAGAACCATCACAAGAACCATCACTAGAACCATCACTAGAACCATCATAAGAACCATCATAAGAACCATCATAAGAACCATCACAAGAACCATCATAAGAACCATCATAAGAACCATCACAAGAACCATCACTAGAACCATCACTAGAACCATCATAAGAACCATCACAAGAACCATCACTAGAACCATCACTAGAACCATCACAAGAACCATCACTAGAACCATCATAAGAACCCAACAACACGAGCTGAGACCAAGAGGAACCAAAGATTTAAAAAGATTTAAGAAACTAGAAGAGCTCAAAGTAAATCAAAAGAGAACAGCAATAAGAAGGTAAGAGCAGGAAGAGAAATAGAAACAAGTGAATCAGTTATCAAAAAACTGAATAAAAATATAAAACATAAATAGACAAAGTAAGTAAGATAAGAAATTACCGAATTAAAACACAAGAGGAGTTAAGATAAGAGCATAAATAAAAGAACAATAAGAAGTAAAAGAAGATAAAAATAGTAAAACCAGAAAGAAAAGACTTTAAGAAGACGACATCACAAAAGCAAGTCGAATTAAGTGCATTTTCATTTAGTAACACAGTAATACACACACACACACACACACACACACACACACACACACACACACACACACACACACACACACACACACACACACACACACACAAAAGACAAACATACAGACATAACATTAACAGTATAAAAAGGGTTAGGGATTGTTAAATCTATAGATTCTATTTTACCGTCATGTTTTTTACATCCAGGCGATCGAGATGGAGCTGAGGAAGATGGAGGTCGGTCAGGCCAACAGACACGTCTCTCTTCTGACCTCCTTCATGCCCGAGTCGTTCCTCCGTCACGGCGGCGACCACGACTGCATCCTGGTGCTGCTGCTCATCCCCAGACTCATCTGCAAGGTCGACACCGCCGAATTTTAACCACATCTCCTCCTACCAACAGATGCACCATGGGAAAAAAAGAATAAAGATGAGACTTACTAAGCTGTCTTGTTTTGTGTGCAGGCGGAGCTGATCAGCAAACAGGCTCAGGAGAAGTTCGACCTGAACGAGAGCTGTGTGGAGCGAGCCGGGATGAAGGGAGCGGCCGGCGAGCAGCTGAGCTTTGCAGGCGGTTTGGTTTACTCGCTCTGTCTGCTGCAGGCCACGCTGCATAAATACGAACAGTAAGTCTGTAACAGGAGTCAGGACTGAAAGGTTGCATTTGTTCAGATTTGTGCGTTCCACAACATTTTTGTGTGTTATCCTTTTTTTTTTGCGTTCCATGTCGTGTTTTTGTTTTCAAGTTTTGTGATGCAGTTTTGCATTTAGTATTAAGTAGTTTGTGTGTGTGTGTGTGTGTGTGTGTGTGTGTGTGTGTGTGTGTGTGTGTGTGTGTGTGTGTGTGTGTGTGTGTGTGTGTGTGTGTGTGTGTGTGTGTGTGTGTGTGTGTGTGTGTGTGTGTGTGTGTGTGTGTGTGTGTGTGTGTGTGTGTGTGTGTCAGAGCTCTGACTCAGTGCAGCGTGGACGTCTACAAGAAGATCGGTACTCTCTACCCGGAGATGAGCGTCCACGAGCGATCTCTGGATTTCCTCATCGACCTGCTGCACAAAGACCAGCTGGACGAGACGGTCAACGTGGAGCCGCTCACCAAGGCCATCAAATACTATCAGGTAGGAGAGAGAGACACTCACTCAGTACTCCATCAGACCATCTCACTCAAACATCAGTCGTCGTTTGTTGTGCAGATTTATGGTTATTGGTCGGTTTGTCACTTTGACCTTGCGGAGGACGGAGTGTCATGTAAGCCATAGAGGTGGAGGAGTTAGAATTTCAATAGATAGATACTTTATTGATCCCGAGGGAAATTCAAAGCATCCAGTAGCAGGTTACAAAGACATGACATGAAACATTTGTTACAAATTAACCACAAAACCGACGCCCCCCCCTCACATACATATATATGAACCTGAAAAAAGATTTAAAGCCTCTAGATGAATCAAACTTAAACTGTGCAATTAAAAATAGACTTATACAAGAAATGTACATAACCCGTGCAGGGATAAAAATATATGACATTTAAAGCAAGAACCTATAAACAGTTGAGGGAAAAAAAATCTGTAATTAGACCTGAATATAAAAAATAAAAAATAAAAGTTGTGATTTAAAACTTAAATACATTGAGGAACTTTGCATCGATCGTTTAAGGTTGCATGTGATCCATGTGTGCACATTTACAACACTGAATTGAACAGTCGTACATTACAGCGCCTCTCTTTAAGACTTTATATTCAGCTCATATTAAAAACATGAGCTGCTGACACAACCAGAACGCTGAACTCTGACTCCTCCTTCCTGTCCTTCTTTTCTCAGCACCTGTACAGCATCCACCTGGCAGATCAGACTGAGGACTGCACCATGCAGCTGGCCGATCACATCCGAGTGAGTACCAACATCTTTAACAGGCTGTGAGAAGTCTCATGATGTCCCCGATGCATCACTTTAAGAAGGAAGAAGAAGTCTCTTTTCTCCCTGGTTCAATAATGAGATGAGATGAGATGAGATTCAACTTTATTGTCATTACACATATACAGGTATAGAGTAACGAAATGAGGTTTGGCATCTCACCAGAAGTGCAAATAAGCAGAAAGTGCAAGAGTCTGTGCTATGTACAGTAATTGAGTGCAAGAGTCTGTGCTATGTACAGTAATTCTGTGCTATGTACAGTAATTCTGTGCTATGTACAGTAATTGCAAAATTTACAGATGTAGCCAAAAAAAAGTGAATTATGAGGTATATCTGGATGGCTGGCTTAATGGGATGCAATAAAAATAAATAAATGCTATAAATAAGTAATGCTACAAAATAAGTGTGTTCTTAGGATTATAATATACAGATTAAGATGCAGTGAGCATCTATACTAATAATATACAGATTAAGATGCAGTGAGCATGCTATACTAATAATGTACAGATTAAGATGCAGTGAGCATGCTATACTAATAATATACAGAATAAGATGCAGTGAGCATGCTATACTAATAATTTACAGATTAAGATGCAGTGAGCATGTTATACAGTTTACAGATAATTTACAGAATATGAACGTACTATAATACAATAATACAGATGGATGAGAGATGTGTGTGTGTGACCAGGAGGAGAGGTGGGGGGATGATGGGTGTGAGGTGATATGGAGGGGAAAGGGGGGTCAGCAGGGTGCGGAGAGAGAGAGGGAGAGAGAGAGAGAGAGACAGAATACAGAGTTCGAATACAGGGAGAGAGAGAGACAGAATACAGAGTTCGGGGAGTGAGGTGATATGGAGGGGAAAGGGAGGTCAGCAGGGTGCGGAGAGAGAGAGGGAGAGAGAGAGAGAGACAGAGTTCAGAGTTCGGGGGGTAGAGTTCAGTAGAGAAACAGCTCTGGGGAAAAAGCTGTTTCTCAGTCTGTTGGTTCTGGTCCGGAGGCTTCTGAAGCGCCTGCCGGAGGGCAGGAGGGTAAACAGTCTGTGGGCAGGGTGGGAGGAGTCTTTAAGAATGCCGTGAGCTCGCCGCAGACAGCGTGTTCTTTGGACATCCTCAATGGCCGGAAGTGGACACCTTGTGATGCGCTGGGCGGTTTTTACCACCCGCTGTAGCGCCTTACGGTCTGCGACAGAGCAGTTTCCGTACCAGACTGAGACACTGCTGGTCAGGATGCTCTCGATCACACAGCGGTAGAAGTTCATCAGTACAGCTGAAGACAGGTGGTGTCTCTTCAGTGTCCTCAGGAAAAAGAGGCGTTGATGAGCCTTCTTAACCAGACTGGAGGTGTTAGTGGACCAGGAGAGGTCCTCTGTGATGTGGGTTCCCAGGAACTTGAAGCTGGAGACACGTTCAACAGCCATCCCGTTGATGTGAATGGGGTTGTGCGTGCTTCCTCTTTCTCTCCTGAAGTCCACGATGATCTCCTTCGTCTTGCTGGTGTTGAGGAGCAGGTTGTTGTCAGCACACCAGGCGGCCAGATGCTGTACCTCCCCCCTGTAGGCCGTGTCATCGTTGTTGCTGATGAGGCCAATCACCGCTGTATCGTCCGCAAACTTGATGATGGTGTTGGATCCATGTACAGGTCTGCAGTCGTGGGTGAAGAGGGAGTAGAGGAATGGACTCAGCACACAGCCCTGTGGTACGCCTGTGTTGAGTGTGATGGTGGTGGAGCAGGTGTGTCCTGACCTAACATACTGGGGTCTGTTGGTCAGAAAGTCCATTATCCAGTGACGGAGGGAGGTGTTGAAGCCCAGGTCTCCGAGTTTAGTGTTTAACTTGGAGGGGATGACAGAGTTGAATGCTGAGCTAAAATCAACAAACAGCATTCGTGCGTATGTGTTGTTATTGTCCAGATGAGTGAGCACAGAGTGCAGCGCAGTGGAGACTGCATCCTCTGTACTCCTATTGCTGCGGTAGGCAAACTGGAATGGGTCCAGTGTGGGTGGGAGGCAGTTTTTCAGGTGTGCTAGGACCAGTCGCTCAAAGCACTTCATTATGATGGGTGTGAGTGCCACAGGGCGGTAGTCGTTCAGGCCTGTCGGGCTGGAGTGTTTCGGCACTGGGACAATGGAGGTGGCTTTGAAGCATGCTGGCACAGCTGCTTGGGCGAGGGACAGGTTGAAGATGTCCGTGAAAACCCCAGTGAGCTGCTCCGCACATGCTCTAAGCACACGCCCGGGGGTGCCGTCTGGACCAGCAGCCTTTCGAGCGTTGATCCGGCTCAGTGCAGCGTGGACGTCTGTAGAGGTGAGTGAGAGGGGCTGGTTGTCTGCAGGAAGTCTGGTCGTGGTCTGTGTCTCTCTGTTGTCTCTATCGAAACGAGCATAAAAGTGATTTAGCTCGTTCAGGAAGGAGACATCTGTGGTTATCGGGGTGGAGTTTCTGGGTTTATAGTCACTGATGGCCTGGATGCCCTGCCACATGCGTCTGGGGTCGGAGTTGGAGAAGTGTTCCTCTACCTTCAGCTTGTAGCAGTGCTTGGCCTTGATGATGCCCCTCCTCAGGTTTGCCCTGGATACGCTGTAGGCCATTGCATCATCTGATCTGTAGGCGGTGTTGCGGGCCTTCAGCAGGAGACGCACCTCCTTGTTCATCCATGGCTTCTGTCGTAAACATCGTAAATAGTCGTAAACATGCTTCCTCTTTTTCCCAGCGCTCCCTTTGCTAGTGAACATTGTGTCTGCAGATCTAGCTGCTTGACAAAGTTCATCTGTCGTGTTTTGTCTACAGTTTACCCAGAGTGCCTTGGACTGCATGGCGGTGGAGGTGGGTCGTCTGCGGGCGTTCCTGCACACCGGTCAGGAGAAGGCGGACCTCGCCGTGCTGCTGAAGGACCTGGAGACGTCCTGCAGCGACATCCGACAGTTCTGCAAGAAGATCAGGCGCAGGATGCCGGGAACGGACGCGCCGGGGATCCCTGCTGCGCTCAACTTCGGACTGCAGGTAACCACGGCAACGGACAAAAAAGGGAGAACAGAGGGGAGAGGGTGGGTGTAGACGGAGCACAGAGGGAATACTAGTTTTTAAAAAATGACAAACCCTGCCTTTTGACACTGATGGTCACTTTACTCCACAGCCTCTACCATCAGGGTGTTTACTGTCGACCGTTTAAGATTTGAGCTTTAGTTTGTTCTGTTTTTAATACCGATGTTTGCCTGCAGGTGTCAGACACGCTCTCAGACTGCAGGAAACACCTGACCTGGGTGGTTGCCGTGCTGCAGGAGGTGGCAGCAGCCGGAGCTCAGATGATGTCGCCGCTCGGCGAGCAGGAGGGGCTGGCGGCCGTCAAACTGGAGGATGTGGCGTTCAAGGCCGGAGAGCAGGTAAATCCAATACATTTAAAGTGATGAGACTCACACAGGAGTACAAGATGGGAAAAGAAACCGACTGAAAATGTGAAGAAATACAAGATAAAGATTTATTTATGAAAACAGAAAACAACAATCAAAAAAGAAACTCAAGGCCCCGGGATAACAGTGACACATCCTGACTCCTGATATGAAAATATTCATGCAAACATGACAAATATTCAGTGAAATCAAACAAAGAAGAAGCTCTGACCAAAATTTAGAAATTAAAAAGAAAGCGTCCTGCAGCCATAAGAAACTCTATGTATGGTAATCGTAGTTTTTCTAACATGGTTAAACGATCTCACTGTCGTTCTCAGATTTACGGATCGCAGGGAGCCAACCCGTACGAGTATCTGCGTCAGTCCTGTGGCATGGTCATAGCAACCATGAACAAGATGGCCACCGCCATGCAGGAGGGAGAATACGACTCTGAGAAGCCTCAAAGCAAGGTAACACAAATCAAAAGTGTTCAAATGATCTTCTTCTGGTGCAGGTTTTGGATTAGATAAATGCATGTGTTTACATTCTCTCCTTCAGAATCCTCCTCCTGTGGACGTGCGGTCTGCGGCCCTCCGGGCTGAGATCACCGACGCAGAGGGTCTCGGTTTGAAGCTGGAGGACAGAGAGACGGTCATCAAAGAGCTGAAGAAGTCTCTGAAGATCAAGGTGAGTGAACTCTCCTACCTGCTGAAACTGGAACTTCAGATCTTGTTAGAAGAGGAACCACAAATGAGAAATGTTAACACATTTTACACTCAATCATTTCACATTTTTGGTTAAATCTGTTTTTGTATATTTCATAGATCACAGGATAAAGTCTCAAAATATGAAGACAAATCACCAACGAAGCATGACTGAAGTTTGTTGACTGCATCCTTGGTTTGCATGTTTTCAGGGGGAGGAGCTGAGCGAGGCGAACGTCCGTCTCAGCCTGCTGGAGAAGAAGCTGGACAGTTCGTCCAAAGACGCAGACGAGCGCGTTGAAAAGATTCAGACCCGACTGGACGAGGCGCAGACGCTGCTGAAGAAGAAAGAGAAGTAAGAACGCCGTCCGGCTGCAGGTTCAGAGACGTTAGGTCACATAACAGACGTCTAACAGCTGTGTGATGTTCCTCCTCTCTGCAGGGAGTTCGAGGAGACGATGGACGCTCTGCAGGCCGACATCGACCAGCTGGAGGCGGAGAAGGCGGAGCTGAAGCAGAGAATCAACAGCTCCTCCAAGATGACCGTCGACGGGCTGAGAGGAACCGGCCCGTCGGGAATCGCCTCCATCGTCACGGGAATATCAGGAGGTGAGAGGAACTACAGGAGCTGCAGACTCTCTCAAACGTGTCATGATGACCTGATGCTGTTTTATTCATCTCTTTAACCCTTTGATCCCTGCTTTATCTTTACACTCTTTCTATTTAATCTTTCACTTCTGCAGAGGAACAAAAAGGTATCTACCTGACACATCGTTGATCCTGCATGCTAACTTTCATTTTTAATTTTAACTGTGCATGGTGTGACAGCAGTTACATTCTTCATGCATGTTAAAGCAGCAGTATGTAACTCTGACACCTAGTGTTTAAAATGGGTACTGCAGTCGAAATTCTAAACATTGTAGAGAGCTGTCCCCCCCCCCTCTAAAGTCCATGCTCACACAGGTCACCATGTGGTGGACTCTGAAGCTTCAGTGTTTATCCAGCTCTGCATGGGTCTGTAAACCTTTCTGTGTTCTAACCTCTCTCCATTTTTCAAAAGCATCTCCAATATTGATCCTAGTTTGAGCACGTTTCTGCTCGTGGAGCTTATTAGAAACATGCAGAGGCTTTTTAGGTCGGGTACAATCACTTCTATCTGAACCACTTCTCTTGACCGCTTCCATCACTGCAACACCTGTTGACCTGATAACTGCTCTCATATCTGACAAACCGAGGGGTGTCCAAAACGGCCGTGTGGGGGGGGGGGGGGGGGGTGTCTTAAAAGCGCCTACCTTCTCTGGTCCAAACAAATCCAGAGCATTCAGGAGCAGAATCTAAAGTTAGAAGGAGGACATACTGGCTGCTGCATTGTTGTCAGAGAAGCCAGCACTTCAACATAGCATGTTTCCTTAATGATCAGATAGTAAGATACCTTTCATTCATCTCAGTGAGTCCTGCAGAAACCCTGATACATTAAAAGGTCATGAAGGTGTGTCTCCTCACTGCATGATATGAATCCACATTTATCCTCAATCTTTTTAAAGATCGCATGTCACAGGCCAGTTTTTTCTTGACATGTTGACATAAGTTGTCATGAAGACGCTGTATAAGATGGAGACACTTCTTTAAGACGATGCAACATGTTTGATAAGCTCAACACTGATTGCAGTGGAATAAAAAGATTTATCTTAGTAAAGTTTTATGCATGTGTTACAGTTATTTTCCAAAATTACAGTGACGTATGAACACAAGATGTTTTATAGTTGGGACCTGAAGATGGAATATTTAGGAGAAAGCTGTTGTTTAAATGGTGTTTTTATAACGTGTTACCTGATGTCTCTCCTGCAGCGAACATGATCTCTGGCGTCGGTTCCGGCTCGGGCGTCCAGGTGATCGACTCTCCTCTGCTGACTCAGCAGATCGAAGCTCAGAGACTCTGCATCAAACACCTGAAGAACGACAACAACCGACTGAAGGTATCCACATCTAAACACACGATGCTTTAAAAAACAAAAACTCAACATTCTTTAAGAATATTTATAACTTCACTCTTTGTTTTTTCTCCTCTCAGGCGGAGAAGATGCGTGCTCAGCTCGCCGCTCTGCCTCCTCTTCACGTGACCAAACTTCCCTCGAAAGACGGTCGGCCTGAAGTGCTCTCCAGCGCCCTCTACCGCAAAACGGACCAGCTGCTGGAGACTCTGCTGCAGATGAGCGCCAACGTCAAGGTGGTCGACATCACGGGGAAATCTCCAGGTTGGTCAGAGAGAAACAAAATGAGCGTCTTGTGTCGCTCTTGTAGTACCGTCTGTGTCCACCAGGTGGAGTTTGTAATCCTGCTCATACCTGTTCACTAGTCGAGCTCTCAGACGAGGGTAACACTGATAGTTGTTGAGTTCAGACCCACCGCCCTCGAGTCTCTCTGCCCGCCTCCTCTGCTTACTTGTTGGAGTCTTTTCAATCAAAGCAGCGACTTTATTGTACTGAACAGTTTACCAGCGTTTTGTTTGAAAGCAGCATTATGACCTCATGACGGGGAGACGATGTTAAAGTGGCGCCTCGATAAGTACCACTCATGGTCATAACATCCTGTTTCTGTTTGTCCTGCAGTGACTCCTGGTGCTCAGCTGCTGGAACAGACGGCAAGATTACAGTCACTCAGTGACACACTGGGCCGACTGAAGGTACACACGCACGCACGCACGCACGCACGCACGCACGCACGCACGCACGCACGCACGCACGCACGCACGCACAGACAGGCAGACACAGACAAACAAACGCACACACACACACAGAGACAGACAGACAGACAGACACACACACACACACACACACACACACACACACACACACACACAAACGCACACACACACACAGACAAACAAACACTCTCACAGAAAAACACACACACTCACAGACAAAGAAAAACACACACACACACACACAAACAAACAAACGCACACAGACAGACAGACACACACACACACACACACACACACACACACACACACACACACACACACACACACACACACACACACACACACACACACACACACACACACACACACACACACACACACACACACACACACACACCTTTACGGCTGTGCAGAAACAAAGTTCCAGAAAACAGGAACTTTAAATTAAATCCCTGAACTCTGAATATAATCAGAACTAATCATGACTCTCTGAATCGTCTGATTTGAAAACATCTTTTTATTTTATTTTCAGGATGAAGTAGCGGAGCACGTCGTCAACCATCAACCCGGCGCTCGGATCTCGTCTGATTTCGCAACCTTTCCTTCGACCACGTTTGTGAAGGTAAGAGAGACAGACTTGAAGTCCTCCTGTCAGCGAGGATTTCATCATCTTTATTTTCCTTCATTCATTATTTTGAAGATGTTAAAGATGGCCGCTTCGTGTCTCCGTCGTCTCTGAATATTAAAAATGATCAAACTTTATTCCTCGTCTCCAGGCGAAGGAGGAGAAGCAGGGCGACGCGGTCCTGGTGGGTCGGGTCATGCTGCCGTGCGCCCGCGGTCAGGAGCAGGTCCATCGACTCGTCCTGTCACAGAATCAGCTGCAGAGAGTTCACAGTCTGCTGAAGACCTGACGGACACCTGATCCCTGAACCCTCATCTTCATCATCATCTTCATCCTCCTCAGCTTAGCAGTCTGGTTTCCACTCCACGGCCAAACAAGGGAAACCAGGAAGTATTTAAAAAAAACACTACTGTGATCATAACCTGCAGGAACGTATATTTAATCGTATTTATAAAAGAGTCAGGACCGAGTCTGATCTCAAGATCACTTTGGAGGTTCAATATTTGGACTGAAACGAAATCCTTAAAGACGAATCAATCAATCTGTCACTGATCCATAAATCTTTAAATTAGAAACCGTTTTATCTGAAGATGCCCCTTTAGTGACATCATAATGTGCACAGTGAGGAGGTTCCTGGTTTGAATCCCTGTCTGACAGGAGCCTCTCTGTGTGGAGTTTGCATGTTCTCTCCGGCTTCCTTCCACAGTCCAAAGTCATGCTCGTTAGGTTAACTGCTCGTATGTGAGTACAATACATGTGAGGATTTTAAAGGAACAAAAAAACACTTTGAAGTGTCTCCTCTTCCTCTTCCTGTGAAACCTGAACAACCCATCGATGATCTAAATCAAAGACAAACACGTTTTAAACTTTAACCTTCAGAGTGACCTTCATCAGACTGCTGTTCTCCTGACACAAGCTCCGCAAAGCTGTATCGGTAACTTCTAGATCAGTCGAGGCCGTGATCCTCGCCGCACGCTGCACAGATTCACTACATTTGATTTTGCACAGAGTCGTTCTAATCAGCTGCAGGAGGGGGGAGGTTTGCTTTCTATGTTTCACTCTCTGCTCTGATATTTCACAGCACACAGGAGGAGGAGGGTCATGTTTACGTTTCTATCAGGTGTCACTGTTTTTAAAAAGCTCACTGTTTAAAGGGAGAGAAGAAGAACTGTGAGGGGTTAAATGTAGATTTGTTCATTAGGAGCGAGTAGAAGGGCTTCGTACTGTTGGTTTGATCAAAGAGACTTTTTGCACATTTTACAAAACGAGAGAAACAACAGAGGAGAATAAAAGCTGCACGTTCTCTTCACTGCTCCACTGATCGACTAATTTAGTATTTTTTTATTTGCACAGTAAGGGAAAAAAAACATATTAAACAAATAACAAACTTCAGTGCAGGGAGAGGCAGAAACTCAATGAGCTGATTTGAAGCCTCGACCTAAAAAATGCTAAAATATCACCAAATTAAAAAAACAACTAAACAAAACAGAATTAAGATGCAGCAAAGAACAGATAGAAGTAACGATGTAATCTTTGTAGTAGTGAAGTAACACGCAGAGATACTCGACTTTCTGTTCCTGCAGGCCGCTTTTAGAAAATACACATTTAAAAACATTTAGAAGGAGAATAAGTTTTAAAATCTTTTAAAGGAGTAAAATGTGACACTGGTGACTGATAACTGTCCAGAATCAAAGGGTTCATTTATTTGTTGTTAGTGAATCTGTGAGTGAAGAAGTAACGTCCCCGTGGAGGCAGGAAGTGGAGTATCTCTGACCTGCAGCGTGCTGACGGTTTATTTTCCTCTGTTGATGAAACTGAAACTTTATCGACTGCACCGAACGAGAACAAAATGTTTTGAACCTTTTAAAGGATTTACTGTCAGACAGATTCATGTTTATTTAAAAAGAACAGAAGAAGGGTTTTATTGGTTTTTAATTATTATTAAGTTATTCTCACTCTCGGGGTGTGAATGTCATGCCAGTTGTTATTGTGTACTTTTTCATGCTTGGTATAAATGATTCACCTACGGAGGCCTGCGAGGCTCAGGAAGGAAAAAAACTGTTGTTTGTAAATCTTTGCAATGGGTTTCTGTTCACTGAGCAGCGGTTATAAATCCCTTCACGTGTAGGTTATTGACGGTTCAAACTGGAGCCTCAAACCGCCAGGAGACGAGATCGAGATCACATCAATCCACTTTATTTGAAGATAAATGAAGAGTTATGGGTGCACTGATGGTCACTCAAAAGACGCCTGGCAAACATGGAGTCCATCATTTGTTTCTCCTGACCTTAATAAGGTGGGAGGTGCTAAGAAGTACCGGTACACCGACCAGCTGCGAGGTGCCCCCCTAGTGGTGTGGAGGAGAATTACCTTACAGTTTCTTACAAATTCTTTTGTAAACGCTGGGAATGGATTTACAAACATCTTTTTTTTAAACCCGAGTCTTCTGGCTCTCCGTACACACCGATGGCTTTGGTTGAAAATAATTCAGATCCGTTGTGTTTGAACCTCTCGTTCCGCTGAGTCGTGTTCCTGTTTCAGTTTGTGTCCGAGCCTTAAACGTGCAGAGAGCTGCGAGGTGACGAGCGATCATCGCCTGCCTTATTTTGATTCGCTCAGACCACACTGTGTTTAAAAGCAAAACTCCATCTTTGCCAAAGAGTCTCTGTTTTTGCCACGGTCTGATTAACTGTTTTTTTTTATTTTTTATGATTCATTAGAGTATTTATGTTTGCACAGTACGGTCTTAACTTGAAGTTTTATTAAATGATGTATTTAATGGGCATAGTGCATCTTAATTCTTATTTATTCACTCTGTTATTTAAGTGTCTGCAGCTTGTCTAACTCGTCTTACCTTTCGTCCTCGTGTGGCTTCCTGCTCTCGCACAAACGTTAACTGATCAATAAAGACATTTAAGCCAGTTTCTCCTCGTCCGTCTTCTGTGTTCAAAATCCAAACAGTTAGCAAAGAGAAGGTTTAAGAATCTGCAGACATCGGGTTTATTTTCACATAAAAACAACTTTAGACCGATTAAAAAACATTCCAGTGATGTGTTAGAAAACGAGTCGAGATCTACTTCAAACATTATCCTAAAAACAATTTGATCACCAATAAATAAAAAGCAGTTTTCAGGTAGTTTTGATCTGAATATAAAACATTTTAAACTGGTTTCACATTGTTCATTTAATCTATTTTAAAAAGAGGTCACTGATCTGTTCCATCAATGCCACGCCGTTCTTCTGCCGAGGACGTGGCCGGTGATTCTCTGAAAGACAGAAAGACGCTGCACTCGTGAAAACGCTCCAGGCAAGGTGAGTGAAACAGGGATTCTGGTGTTTTCTTTAAAATTTTTTTAACTGTTTTAAAATATTTTTTCAGCTTTAAATAAGTAAAAGAAAAAGTTTAGGAAATGCTCCAGTTGATCGTTTTGACCTGCAGCTCATTAAATTGTGATTTTATTTTGAGGACACATGCACCCGATGACCATCGAGTAAAAGCTTGTTTTAACCACCAACAGGATCGGATTGTTTATTTAAGTGTGTGATAGCATAATTAAAAGCATCCTGACAGTAACCACTTCATGGTTAAAGCAGAGAAGATGTAGTTGTAGAGTATTTGTTTTAACTTTAAAAGGTCAAATATTCTGTAAAATCCTCTTCCCCATGTTCCTCTAACTCTAACATGTGTCTCTAGTCCGTCTACAAACCCCCCAATGATGAGAAAAGTCCATCCTCTCCGTCTTCTGCCTGCTCCACTTTTCAGAAAATGTGTGCTCAAACAGGCCGTTTGGAGATTTTCCCTTCATGACATCACAAAGGGCAGTAGCCCCTCCCCCAGGTGGGTGACACTCCCACAGCTAGGCGTTTGTTCTGCCCTCTGAGTCTGCCTTCTCACCGTAAACAATAGGACATAGAGCGAGAAAGACCGAGTACACCCGAGCCCTTCCAGAGAGGGGGCGTGGTCAGACACCGCTCATTTACATATTTAAAGGTGCAGACACAGAAACAGCCTGTTCTGAGCAGGGCTGAAATAGAGGGGTTTATAGACATGATCAAATACAGGATCAGAGTGGATTTAGAACAAGAAACTTCACACACATGTTTTGAGGAGCTCTGACACTTATTTACACTGAAGAGGAGGAGGAGGATATGTCACCTTTAAAGAACTCTTAGAGATAAAGTTTCAGCTGCAAGTTGAAGCAATCATTTGGAGCCATTCTTAAACTGTGTAAACCTTCTTGTCATTAAGAAACTAAAATAACAACCTCCCAACAAAAGGCTCAAGATATCAGAGTATAAGAGAACCCTTTGATGCAGAGACTCTCTGATTCTTTCTGTGTTGTACCTTGTTGTAAAGTTGGGCGTTGAGTCTGTACGATCGATACTCTGCCTTTCTTCTTTCCTCCTCTCTCCTCCTCTGCACCTCCGGCAGACTCTCGTAAATCCTAGACAAGAAAAACATTGAGAAACTTTTGTTGGTACACGGTTGAAATGTAATCGGTTCAAATCAGTTTAACCCTAAGATGCAGGAAGTGGTTCAAAAATGACTATCAGTGACTTTCTGATGTTCAAAAGTAGAAAATAAAAAGTAATTAAATCATGAGATCTTCTGGTGTGGACGACAGAACACAACACGAGTGAATATGGTTCCCTTACATGACAGATATTGCGTATAAAAAAAACAAACTGATCATTTTTGACCCACTGATGGAAGAGTGAACGGTCCAATCATGTTGAGAATCAAAAGGTCTTTAGCCTACAGCCTAACTACAAAATGTATTAACTGTCACCAGAAGAAAAACTGAACCTGAATGAAATGTTATTCTTCAGAGAAAGTGAAAATCTTACTGTTTGGATCTCTGAATCATCTCTTTCCTTGGAACGGCTCTCCTGAGCAGAGCGGGGCCTGAACAGAGAGAGAGAGAGAGAGAGAGAGAGAGAGAGAGAGACACAGAGAGCTTTTCACTAAAAATGGAGACACTTGAGATTCTCCATAAGCTTCAGAAATCAGCAGATTTGAGGTTTCAGTCAAGCGTCTCCCTCCCTCTTGGTTTTGGTGTTGAGTACCTGCAGGCTTCGGTATCCTCCCCGTTCCTCCAGGGCGGCAGAAGAGTTCTTCTCTCTCTCCTCTCTCTGTGAAGTCGGCCTGCAGCTTCCTCTCCTCCGCCTGCAGAGCCAGACGCTGCACCCTCTGCATGGACTGAGAGATGAAGTCAGGGCGACGCATCTCCAGAGCCTCCTGCAGGAGAGAGGAGGGAAGGTGGCATTATTAAGAATTCACACAGCAATGTTTTTAAAAGGCGTTACGATTATTAAATTCAAATCTTAAATCTAAACAGACTCAGAATCTGTAAATGAGTTTTATCTGTTTCACATTAAAGATGTTTGCATTTCTTTTTCCCAACACAAACACACATTACTCCCAAGAGTCTCTTAACTTATAAACACAGACAAAAAGTGTCAGAATAGAAACTGACCTGGAGGGAAACACGAGCCAGACTAGGAGACATCATTTTGGCTCTTGGATCTAAATCGAGATCGGCCTGATGTATGAAGCTCTGCTGCTCTGTTCTGTCATGGTGGACTTGTCTCTGTCTGAGCGGTTCTCTCCACGGTTTGCTTCTGCTGTACGGCTCAAACCAGGCGGTGCTCTGCCTCCACGCCGCCTCCTCGTCCTCTGGCTGGTTCTCCTTCCTCGCCTCCGACTTCAGCTCGTCAGCAGAGATGAACCAGGAAACACCTGGAGAGAACCGGGAACGTTCAAAACAGCCAAACCAAAAAATTCATAAACCAAAGGCTGTATTCATTTGTGTAAAAATCCTGAAGTTAGGGGTAAAAGAAACCCCCCTTTGCAGCTGGTCTTACCTTGAGGGAAGGTCTTTGTTGGGCTTTTCTTGCTCTTTCTGTGTTTCTGTAATCCCTGAGTCTTATAGAGGCTCCTCTTCCCTCCTCCTCTCTCTACGCTGGACGAGGACGATGAGATCGGCCTGGAGGTTCTGGCTTCAGCGGGTGAAGGAAACGTGGTTCCAACATCTCTGGTGTGACGTCGAGTCGCGTTACTGACCAGCTCCAGGTCGCCTGAGGGAAAGAGGAAACTGTTTTATTGCAGCTTTCATGTTTGTATTTTTTGCTCATCATCGAAGTTGTGTCAGGACTTCTGGGATAAATTCACTTCATGTTAATGTTAGATGTTAAACATGAAACCTGCACTAAAGGAAAGTTGAGCTGTTTCACATATGAAACTCCTGAAACATCAGGCAGGCTGATCCTGAAATCTTCCTGAGTTTTTTAAGCAAACGCTCGCCGCCTGAAGTGACCTCCCGCTCGTTATACCGACCTGCCTGGACGCCTTTGTTGACCCCTCTAACTGCTCTCTTCGAGGGGCCGTGCTGAGACAGGAGGGTGTAAGTGCTGGTCGATGAAGCAGAATCAGCATCAACCTGAAGACAGAGACAATGACATCAAGGTCAAGAGCTGTTAAACACTTGTGATTATGAGTTACTATACAGTGTGTGTGTCACTGTGTTATCATATAAAGGTCTTTAACCAAGACAAATATATATTTATATTTGCTATATTCTATGTTTACTGATCTGGTATCTTGATTTATATTCCTGGACAGTAAAGTCAGACATCTTCAGTGAATCATTGAACCAGTTTTTTTGTATCTGAAAGGTTAAAAAAGTGCAAAGATTATATTTCTTCAAAGAAGAATAACCCTGAAAGTGTAAAATGCTGATGCGGGGACAGAGAAAGGTACCTTAAGCCTTTTGTGCTGTACTTGAAGAATAAAGGCGTTCTGTTTTCTCTTAATTTAAAGACATTAAAAGGTGACGATATGCAGATTCACTTACTGTGGATTCATCTGTTCCTGTGGTCTCTGACGGTGTGATGATGTTTCCTCCTCTCCTCTGCTCCCGTCCTTCTTTCTGCCTGTCGATGGCGCTGTACAGTTTACTGAGGCTGGAGTTCGTCTTCAGGTGTTGAACTCTGTGAGGCCCGAAGGCTCGGATCAGACGCGCCGTGTCCACAGTGGACATGGAGCCCGACGCGGTGGACAGAGTCTCTGACTCGTCTCTGTCGGCAGGGCAGAGGTAAGGACTCAGGGACGAGTTGTGAGAGAAGTTGGAGGTGAAGGAGTCGTGCGTTTCCTCGTCTGCACGTTCAGAAGTTTCCTGGACTTGAACTTTCTGAGACCGGGCCTGACGAGCGACGGGAGGTTCAGCGTCTCTCCTCTTCCCCTCTCTGACGTCCCTCTTTCTTTCTCTTCCGGCAGCATCTTCTCCCCTCCTTCCTAACTTTTCTCCTGGATAATTTCCCCCTGAGGAGTCGGTCCTTCTCGTGCTGTGAATGAGATGTGACAGGCGCTCTAGCCGCTCCAGAAGTGACGCCTCTCTGTTGCTGGTCGGTCGAGACTCCTCCTGGCTCCACCGATCACAGAACCTCTGCCAGAGCTGGTCCAGGTTGCTGATGGTCGGCTGGGCAGCGGGGTGAGGGAGGTCAGAGTCCTTCCTCTCCTGATGGACGAAGCTTTGGTCTCTGTGGTGGCTCAGTCTGCTGGAGTCTGAGTCCACACCACCTGGCTGAATCCTCTCCCTGCATGTCTCTGTGTGATCATAACTGAGAAACTGCACAGGACTGGTCCCCTGGTCTCTCCTGGAGGTTTCTTGGTTGCTCGATAAAGGCACTCTGGTGAAGGCGACTGATACCTGAGAGGACGGCTCTGGAGCCGGAGTCGTACTTGTATTTAGGGTTCTGTCTGCTGATACTGAGGCACCTGTGTGTTAAAGAGTAAACAAGTGTTAAGAAGGATTTACAAACAATACGATACGATATTATCACGATTCTTGAGTCATGATTCGATAATATTGCGATTTCTAAACATTTTGCAATGTGCTGAGAATCGGGATACAGTATATAAAGATTTAACTTTAACTGCAGATTGTCTCCATCTTTTCACCTCGGTACATTTAGTGTGACAGTTACAGATTCTACATGTCTGAGGAGATGATTCTTATTCCTAACATTTAGTAGTAGTAAGTAGTAATCATTTATTTCAGTCACAAGAAAAAACTAAAACATTTTGAGTGAAAAGGTGTCGGCTGAAGCTTCACCTTATTACACCTACCCTCGTTACAAATCTTATTATTTAAGACACGACTAGTTTGGTTACAAAAAAACAAAACATATCAGAACAAAAAGAATTTCTTTCAAAACAAAACAAATGAAACAAAACACTCACAAAAAAGAACCAAAAAAGAATCAAACTGACCTTTTATATGACATTTGATGTCATGTTTGAATAAATGAAGTATACAAACTGTTCATGTGTGAGGTGGATCAGCTCACCTGTGCGTTCAGGCTCCTGCATTTTGAAGGTGGTGGTTTTGAGTCTCTTGCTGTAGATTCCCTCGCTGTGTCTGATGGTGACTCCACGGTCCAGCCCCGGGTCTTTGTGTCCCAGGACTTCACTGCTGAAGCGAGGTGGGACAGCGTCATCTGAGCCTGGTCAGAATATAAAACATACTCGTCACCTCATGACAGTTAAAAATCAAAAAGGGTTACACAAAACATGTTCTTCCATCACTGAAATGTTTTAAGGCCGGTGTAAACAGAATGCATGGAGCCCTCAGTCCCCTCTCCCCGTGTCGCTCTGCCTTTGTCTCACTCCGCCCCTGAACATGAATAATGTATGCACTGCCTGGTGTATGTTACAATAGAGCAGCTGCCACCCCAAGAGGGCTCAGGGGACATGAGAGCAGAGCCTCCACATCCAACTGACAATAAAATTAACTGCATTTGATCTTTCACTACTGCTGGACAATTTCTAATTTTAGCATTTTAACATTTTTTGAAGGAAGAAATAAAAGAGATTGTTTTTTTGTTGTTTTTTTTAACCTGTGGTAGCGAAAAGTATTCAACCTTTCTGAAGACATGAGTACCTGTGTGGGAGCTCTCCATGGTGGTGTCAGAGCGGTCTGTGGAGGAGAAGTCCGCTTTCCTTTGGGGGACGTAGAAGAGCTCCTCACTGCCGCAGGGTTTATAAGGCAACAGAACAGGCACAGCTGGAAGAGGAGAGGGGGAGAGAAACAGACAGCCATCTTCATCTTTATCACAGAAAATGAATACACCCATGTTCACTTCATTTCTTATGATCTCTTTCAGCTAAGGATGAAGTTTGAAACATTATACTTTTTCTGTCACACAATCATTATCTGTGGATTTTCCTCACATCTAAAATAATCTCTAGTTTAAGCTCTGCCATTTTTTATCTTTGAATAAAAAGCATGGGGAACCGTTGGGTTTTCTTTTTTTACTTAACTGCACTCTAAAGCTAAGAAAAAGCAGCCAAAGAAAGGTCTCTCTCATCTTACTGTTGTGGTTATTTGATGTAAGCGTACCTGGTGTTTCAGTTGTTGAGGGGCTTATTGACACCATGACCCCCTGATGTGGTTTAAAGGACTGTGTTGATGTGGTGCTCGTCTTTCTCTGAGACCCGGCGGGTTTGAAGAGGGCGGAGGTGACTCTCGGTCTCCCCACGTCTCTGCTGTCGTACCACTCTGGTGGACTGGACAAACCGACGCCTTCGTCTGGACTGCTGGCGGCAGAATGAGAGCGTCTGAGGGGGATGAATTCCTCATGTGGCAGCGCTGTGGGACCAGAGTGGACAGCGGTGGCTGCGCTGTGATTGGAGGCTTTGGGGGACAGAGTGAGGTGGACATGCGATATGTGGCCTTTCCTGGGAGGTACATCAGAGGTGGATGAACCTGTTGATGATCCAGGTTCTGGAGCAGCTCCAGATTCTTTTGGCCTGTGAAGTTGTGTTTTATCTTTGGCATTTAAATCCTCTGTTTGTAACTCCTGTAGGGGGGGAGGAGCTTCTTCAACGTGGCCTCCAACAGTGTCCTGCCTCTTCTTACTCCCCTGTGCTGACTGAAGAATCAGATTTAGATTCCTGGTCGCACCGTCTTCTTCCTCCCCGTGGGGAAGCTGGATGTTAGCCGTAGCATGTTGCACTGCTTCTGTGGAGAGCTCGTTCAGATGGAGCATCTCTGGCGCTGGACTGACGGGAGGTGCGGGCGACGTGGATGGAGAGGAGGAGGTGGAGCGTTTGCGGGTGGCGATTGTGATCGACGTGAGGGCCAGAGGGTTTGTCTTCGGGAGGGTCACCCCTTCTCTGGCAGCTATCTCGCGAACCTGAGCCTCTAGATTTGATGGAAGGGGGGTGTGCAGGTGAATGTTGGAGGCAGAGAGATCTGTGCTGAGGTCGAGCTGCGGCTGCGATGGTCGTTTGTTAGCATCAGCCGTGGAAGTTAACGTCTCCACCTGCTGTGACGGAAACTTTGGCATTCTGACACTGGACGCTGCACT
This sequence comes from Labrus bergylta, assembly GCF_963930695.1. Lineage (NCBI taxonomy): Eukaryota > Metazoa > Chordata > Actinopteri > Labriformes > Labridae > Labrus > Labrus bergylta. The sequence goes on along the minus strand of NC_089212.1, from coordinate 25,620,430 downwards.
GCTCTCAGTATCTGTGCTCCTAGGACTCTGAAAGAGGAAATTAAACACAATCCTTGTTTACATCATTCTTTAAATTAAATCATTAATTCATTAATCTGTTCTTTTGACACAGCAAGCCTGCAACACACCGGTTACCTTAAGCATGAGATCTGAACAGTCCAGAAGCGTGTCTCTTTAATGAATTTTATCAAAACATTGGAAGAAATAAAAAGTCAATTTACAGCATTTAAAAAAGGCAGTGAATTAAAGTAGACAGCTACAAATTAAGTTTTTTTTAGTGCTGTGTGAAGTATGATAATAAACCGCTGTGCGTCAGACGCTTACCTTGATTGGATCTTTTAACAGCAGCTCTCTCTTGATCTCTTCGATCCGTCGTCTGTCTTCTTTGTCTAACTCCAGAGGCTCGCACTGCTGTCCGGATATCTTCAGCTTGATCCATTCTGCAACACAGAATGCAGATGTTACATTTTTATTCTTGCAACTCTAATCGCAGAAGGCCATGGCCCTATCACCTGATGACAGTTCAGCCTCTCAGCGTGATCACTAATGTTTGGCTCGGTCTGCAGATCTCTGGGCACAGACTCACAGACTCATTGACTTCAGATGTAAGAATAGGTGTTAAAGTTGATAAAAAAATATCTGCGTTCATCCGTAGTGAGAGAGTCACAAAAAGCACATTTATTGTTAGAGAGTTGATGATGAATTACATAATCCTCTTACCTCTAGCTTGTCTCTCCTCTTGGTCAGTAGTGCTGGCTGTACTGGACACCATGGTGGATGGAGACTCATTCTGCAGTAACTTGGCCACTCTGACAGCCAGCGAGCTCTCACTGCTCCCAACACTCATCACGCTCTGATCCTCGGGGACGGTTGAGGAGGAGCTGCTTTGCACAGGACTCGGAGGAGTAGTCTGAGTTTCCTCCTCTGTCACAGCTGCCGTGTCTGCAGCAGGAGTAGACGTGAGCTGTGTTGCACTCAGCTCTGGTGAAGGCTTGGTGATTGGTTGCTGTGGAGGGACGGTGTTATCAGGAGGTGCAGCACTGCAGCCCTCAGGCTCTGACCGCCGTGCTGACTGGGAGAGGACAAAGGACAGCCCGGCATCTCCACTAACAATGTTATCTTGTTGCCTTCTGTGTGCACCTGTTGCTGGAAAATTTGTCTGCGATGATGATGTCATGCTCTCTCGACCAATGGAGCGCTCTCTCACTTTATCTGAAGTCAGCAGGGGGTCGGATGAGGATCTTGCCCACAGCGTGGAGGACCGAGTTCTGGGATCTTCAGCAGCCCAAGAGGAGAATGAGGACTCCTGAGGCCCGCTGGCTGTCTTCCTCAGAGACAGGAATATGTCGTTATCAGGGGGCAGACGGGGGGCCGCAGGGGAGGCTGAGGACGCCACAGAAGACCCGGCAGATACCACATTCTCCGCCTGAGAGAGGAGTTTACGTATCTCAAACAGGGTCCTGGAGCTGACAAAAGAGTCTTCTGCGGTCTCCTCTAGACTGCGGCTCGTTTGCAAAGTTGACCGGATGGTATTCTGGCTGCTGCTGAAGCTGCTGCCTCTCTGCTGCTGCAGGGCGGTCTGCAGCGTGGAGGGATGAGTGTCTTCTTCAGGCTCAGAGGACGTAGCCCGTCTTTGTTCACTCTGCACAGCTTCTGTAACTGATGAAGGAGAAGCCCGTCTGGGTCGCTCTTGGATAGAAACAGCTGGACCGAGACTGTCCAGGCTGAAAGGTATGGACACACTGGAGTCCACTGACAGAATGCTGCACCTTGAAAACTCTCCTTTCCGAGGACTGCCACCTGCAAATACAGTGAGAAGATCAATAACCACATTAGGGGGTTCTGTGCCCTGCTCAAGGGCACCTCAGTGTGAGAGAGAGAGAGAGAGAGAGAGAGAGAGAGAGAGAGAGAGAGAGAATAGAAAGAGCGAGCGCCACTACTGACAACAAAGAGCTGATATAGAAATAAGATGTTATTGTCACATCGTTTTCACTCTAAAGGACTTAGAAACACTTCCACACCTCAGCACAAACGTGCAGGTAGGTGCAGGATTTTGTTTGATTGCTGCTGAAGTCTTGCTCCTTTCTGCCCTCTGTGTGTGTCTTTTTTCCGCCCTCCATCACAGCCCCTTCACCACTTACTGTTTTATTCACCACTCTGTAAATACTGACATTTTGTTAAGTCCTTTTAGCATCTCATAAAGCAGAGAGCAGAGAGACAGTACTGTCACATGGTCCCAACCTGTGGACTGTGAGCTCTACATCATTTAACAAACACTGACGCCCACAAAATATCCTGAATAAGAACATTTTAAAAAACAGACACCAGTGATGATTCAGAGCAAATGTGTTGTATTCGTTATTCATTATTTTATAGGAAAAGCTCTTTTATTTTTCCTTTCATTGCTATTAACAGTGTGTTTAAATTGGATCTGTTTTCAGTGACACTTTCTTTTGTACAAGCTGGAAAACTAAAATACGAAATGAACCAGTTTTGGATGCCCAGGAGTCCTTCTTTTGTTGCCGTGGTAACGAGACAGATATCAATATCGTTTGATTTTTACTATATTGAAGTTTTAAAATCTGGTATCTTGAGAATTCCAGTTTAAAACATGTGTCGGTGTAAAGGTTCAGGTAAAATGTTGCAGTACATTTTATTTATTTTAGTTTCATAAAGTGGTCGAGTACCTTCAGAGGGCTGCGTGCTCTTGGTGGGGGTTCCAATAGATCCTTTTATCGTACTGAGATCAGTGGGGGAGAATTCAGGCTCTCTGATTGGCCCTTTGGGTGCAAACAGAGTTAAGATTGTGGAGGGAGACTGGTCAATACCCAGGTTATGGAGATACAACTGAAAACAAACAAATATAGAAACACATCAGACACATAAATAAACTACATGAACTACATGAACTACTACATCTTTGTGTTGTGATTGAATCTAATATCTGTCTTTATTAATAAACTATTTTAAACTTTTCTCTTACCGGTATTCTTTCTTCAATGTTGAACTCTCGAGGCCTGGGTGGAGGTGGAGGTGTTGATAGTTTGGAAGTCCAATATGGGGCGTAGTTATCGACCTCCAGGCTGACAACAGAAGAAGCTCCGATGGACGTTTCTAATTTAATTTCATAGTTGTAGCCACTTGAGAGTGTCGAGTCTAGATCAGGTGACACGTCACTGAACTGACCGAGGCTCATGAAAGGCGAGGGTTGGATGGCGGCACTCTGCTGGTGATCGACATCATCTTGAGAATGGCTGTTCTTGTTTTCTGCAGGCGTTTCTGTTTGCTGATCTTTCTGTACTGACATGACCGTGTTAATCGAGGAGTGACTCTGAGACCTGCCGTAGGGTGAGGCAGAAGGTCTCGCAGCAGACCCTGTGTTATTCTTCTCAATGGGAGCGCTGCCCACAGCCTCCCCTCTTCTTGGAGAAGAGGCAGAGGGATCCACGGAGGAGCTCTGTGTGACGTTCAGATTGTCTGCACTTGAAACAGGAGGCTGCTGCAAACTCCTCGCCTGCTCGCTCAGGATGCGATTCAGGGTGTCAGACACTGCTTCGTAAGCTTTCTTTTTAGGGGAGACTCCAGAGAACCCCTGCAGTGCTAAGCTGTCAAATAGTGACGTCTTGCCTGAGCTCTGGTTTGCCCTCCAAGCGTCTACTTTCTGCATAAAGTTGACACTTGGGAGAGACTGGACTTCTGCTGAGGTCACCTCCTCTTGTCTCTGATTTGCTGTGTCTGGATTGTGAACATCAGCCCGAGGTAAAGCTGGCTGTGAGGACATCCCCGTGCTCGACTGATGTGAGGTCTCTTTAATGGATTCTATGTCAGAAAGTTGCCCTATTTTAAGCTTGACGGTGGATTTGGGTGGGGCCTTAAGAACTCCTGGAGTGGACTGAGACTGTGGAAGGAAACCCAGGTAGGACCCATCAATCCCTGTTTGGTTCCCCGAGGACCAGAGGTCATGCTCTCTGAGGCCCCGTTCCACACCTGTTGAAAATGGCCCTGTCCATGGCCCGCCACCCACATTTGCTTTGCTCACACTCGGCTTTCCTTCATTCCTCTCTTGGGGATACGGTGTGAAAGACTCACTCGGTGGTGTAGGACTTTTCTGCTGTTTGCTTTTAGACGCAGCTTCACAGCTGTTGCGCCTCTCTACCTCGCTCAGCAGCTCTCTGTGTAACATCTCACTGCTCTCATCAGGTTGAGTGCTGCGATGCCCCATTGTGATATTACAGACCTCGGATGACAGTCTTTGTGATTGGGTAGAGTATAAATCTCTTTCAGGTGGTTGTTTCTGTCTCTGTGGGAGAGACACTTCACCAGTAGGACCCTCTCTCCTAGCTGTGATTTGGTCTGGTTTGCAGACTTCAGTGCTTTTAACCTGCTCTGCAAAAGATGCAGCGGTCTTCAGTGAGGTCTCAGAGGCAGAGGAAACAGCACTACTACTGCTGCTCGGCATGCCAAAGTCTTTCTGAAGGAGGTCCAGGAGATGCTGGGCAGGAACATCTTTACTCAAAAAGAAAGTCTCATCCTCATCAGCGTCTCCTGTTCTTTTGTCAGAAAGCTTAGGAAGCATCTCAAAGTCCTTCTTTTTGGAATACGAGTCATCACTGGACGATACTCCCTGTCTGTCGGATGGAGTCATCAGTGGGGCTTGAAGAGTTTCTTTCCCTTTGCTGTTGTTCCTTGGGGACAAACTGTGCTGGGAAAGAGAGCAGCAGCTGCTGGCTCCTTCTTCAGACAGGATGGTTGCCTGGGTCAAAGGGTGCTGGGATAGTGAGCCACGCTCTGAAGCCTGACTAAAGATATTCGGGGGGAAGTGTGACCTCTCTGACGCCATGGAAATGTCAGGGTATGCCCTTTAAAAAATAAACATAAACATAACACAAAGCGATTACATTCTAAACATTCATATAAAGTATAATATTAATAATGTACACAGAAAGAGCCAAAGTGTGTATTACCTTAGAGGAACAAATTCATTCTCACTTTGATGAAATAAAGAGTATTCAGTGAAGTTGTGTTCCACTCCAGAGTCTGCAGGCAGCAGGTGAAGAGCTGGAGAGAGGTTACTGTCCTGAAAATCTGGTGATAGAAGAAAACACTTGAGGTTATTCACATGAACGTTCAACAGGTTTAGAGATCCTAGAAACTAAATGCATGAAAATGAAAAGTATCCCTGCCTTGAACCTCCTGTTGTCATGAGACAAAATGTGGTGAATCATCAAAAACTTGAAATGTGATCACAAAACTTTGACTTACAAAACATGCTGAGCAAAGAAGACGAGAGTAAATATAATCACTTTACACCTACCTGGCTGTAAAGCACACCTCCATGGCTCTTTAAGCTCCAGGCCATCCGTTTCCAGTCTGGGCTGCGTCTGATCCGGACTGGCAAGGCTTTGACTTGGAGCTTCCAGTTCATCTGCCGACGTCTGAGAAGAAGCCTCCCCCCTTTGCTGTGAAGCAGATCACCAAAATGTACTCACTGTTACAGTTCTTCTGTGCTGTTTCAGACTTCTTTTAAACCTAAAACTTAAGAAAACTACAATTCTGCAATTCCATTTAGCAGACGCGTTTGTGTAAATTGATAACACCAGAGATTAAGAACACAGCAAGGATCTAGAGAGGAGGAAACAACATCAGTAAGTGAAAACAAAAAGCTTTACTGGTAAGTTCAATCGTACACACAGATGCTGACAGGAAGTGACCAGAGGCAAAGCACAGTTTCTTTTTCTCTTTAAGTTAACGTTAACAACATCAACAGCTGCTCATGAGATATCTAATCAGCATCAAAAACGTCCTAAATATCGTCATCGTTGTCATCAATGAGTTGTTATTTTCATGCGTCTGTGTATTATTGTGGTTGTACTTGTTGGATTATTATGCGTTTCTTATAGTATGAAATAAATCAAATCAATGTCATGATCAATCTCATCATCATTAAGGTCGTAGGTGTACATGAAAGAGATGGGTCTTTAGGTTTTTCTTCAAGATGCAAATGGACTCTGCAGATCTAATCTTCAGAAATCACAGATAAATCATCTTTTTAGGTTTAAATGCACTTAAACTGTATTTTAACATGCATCAAGTCAGTCTACACTGTGGCAGGATAATGCATTAGTGATATCCGAGTTGTTAGATTAAACTTGAAGCTGATGTCACAGTAACCGTGCAGAAGTTTAGGATTTGGATGTTTTTTCTTCCAGTTTTGTCATTAAAGAAAGAAATCAACAGACTTCACGTGCAATTTTTGTTTCACCATTGCACTGTTTTAGATAAACATAATTTACTACATTTTAAAAATGCATGTTTTATATATAAAATGTTGCACAGACTTGCTCCTCCTCCTTTGAAGGACTTTATAAAGCTGAAGTCTGCCAGTGGGATCGGCAGCAGGGGCCCCAGCCCGAGGAGACTGTGAGGCCCCACACAGACGCACTACATTCAAACTGTTCTGTCAGTCAAAGGAACTCAATATTAGAATATTCTCCCACTCACAATAAGAGACTCACAAACATATGCAACCTTCAAAACACACCTCAAACAAGTCTGTGACCACCTTTAACCTTTAACCTCGATTATTGTCTTGTGTCACTTGTGCCTTTGTTTTTGATTTGTATTTGATTTGTAATTTGTATTTTATTTGTATTTTATTTGTAATTTGTATTTTATTTGTAATTTGTATTTTATTTGTATTTTATTTGTAATTTGTATTTTATTTGTAATTTGTATTTTATTTGTATTTTATTTGTAATTTGTATTTTATTTGTATTTTATTTGTAATTTGTATTTTATTTGTAATTTGTATTTTATTTGTATTTTATTTGTAATTTGTATTTTATTTGTAATTTGTATTTTATTTGTAATTTGTATTTTATTTGTATTTTATTTGTAATTTGTATTTTATTTATAATTTGTAATTTGTATTTTATTTGTCTTCCTCTGTTACCTGCTGAGGGACAACAGATGGAAACTAACACTTCTGCTATAATCTGTCATTTTTACAGCTGTTCATTAATATGCACTGTCCCTAACAAATAAATAAATAAAATAAAAACGAATGTGTTGCAATCAGAATAAGGTTGAGATTTGAATGCAGTTGTCTTTAATATGAATATATATGTGAATAGTTTCCAGGCATAACGAAACATTATGGACATGCAACAGGTTACAGTTAGCTTGGTGGCTAAACTGTCTAATCTACCTTTTATCTGCTAACGTGTTAGCACCTCTATATCAGCAACATTACAAACGCAATATTTTGTCTGACCATGAAGTTTAAAAGAACCTGGTTAATCATTTCGGTGTGTTTATAAATGAGCAAAAACTTAGCAGTGCTGTTAGCATGTAAGTAGCTCACCTAGCTGTTACACGGTCCGGGTTAAAGAAGCTTTGAACGGGCGAGTCGGGGCCAGTTAGGCGCCACGGTAAGGAAAGACAACATGAAAAACGCTACATGCCAAAGCTTTCACGTCAGAAATAAAGTTAAAGTTGTATAAATTACCCGAAGAGGCTCCATGTTGTTGTGTTGTTGTCAGTCCGCCACAGCGAGCGCGCTTCCTCCAGCTCGTATCTAAGGACCGTTGCTAGGAAATGAGGAGTGTTTGATTTGAACCGTTGAACAGGAAAGATCGTCTATTAGACAGAGTAATCACTTTCCGTACATTGTAGAACTACAAAAAATAAAAACGCGTAGTCACTGTTAGTGTCACCTGGTGTCATATATTGTTTTATGTTGTGAATACTGTGCTCGATGTTGGCAGTTACTATGAAGAAACACATGAAGTTCCCTTTTTCCTGTTAATAATAATCTTTATACAGTCTATGGTTTCCCCACAGTGTCTCAAAAATAAAGCAGAGTGGTACTTCCTACCACAGACCATTCGTACATCCATACATCTATGTGTCTAACCCAGATTATTGTTATTATTATTTACAGCATATGATCTAACCCCAGAGAAATAGTTTGTGCATACACAGTCTGTATATGCAAACTCGGGCTAGTGCAACCACATCAGCATGAGGGAAATGTCTAATTTACACCAACATCTCATGTATTGGTGTAATACCTGTAATACCAATACCTCATGGACTCCAGGCAGCATGTTTAGATGACAAAATAAAAATATAAAAACCAAAACAAATAAAATATAACATCCAAACTGAGCAAAAAACCACAATACAAATTTATATAAATACATTTAAATAAATACAAATACAATAAGATATAACTGGCGGGTTTTAATCGATGTAAAACTCAAGAATTTTTTTTTACAAAGATGGATATTAGATTTTCAAATCATTTTTAAAGTCTACTAAATTTGTAAAAACTTAAACTTAATATAGAAATGATCAAAATATGATTACATAACATCATCTTTGACTGTAAAAATATGAACACACCAACTTTTACCAAATGACTCATGAACCTTCCGGTTTGCCACCTTTGGACTGAACGCCGCGGTCTAATCCCGCCTACTTTGTCACGATTGGCAGGCGCCACATCCAATCGGAGTTCCACACCCCAACAAAACAAGGCAACCGCGTCACATGATTGGTGGAGCGGCTGGGAGGCGGGAGAAAGGCCGATGCATTAAAAACGTGGCACATAAACACTCCTACTTCAGTTTCAAACGCGGAAAGAGATAAGCACACATGAAAGAGTGCAGAAAAACTTACCCCGGACATCAAGATAGAAATATTTAACGTCGAATCAACCGCGGGAAGCACGACTGAGAGATAAGTTAACACCATGTCAAGAAGGAGAGCCGTTTTGAGAGGTGGGATTGTTATTGTAGGCCACTTGACAGTTTCTTCGTCGCTGAGTTTCATTTACTGAGAAGTGGCTAGTGCCTTATAAGCTAACATTTCGTGTTTGGACTTTTACCTTTGACTACCTCACAGGTGGGACTCCTCCTCCTGTCAACAGGATCCGAGAAAACTCGAGACTAATGCGCACACACGTGAGTATGATGCAGGCTCCGGGGACTCGTGTTGTCGTTATTGTGGTCTAACAGGTCTCTCCAGTTTAGAATGTGTTTCTGGAAACATGACAACATTTCAAGGTCACTTATAAGATATGAAGTTGGATTATTGTCATGAAATAGTTATGTTAACAACAGGCAGGAAATACGTTATAAATATCCTAGAAGAAGAAGAAGAAGATGTGTTTTATTAATCCCAAAGAGGAAGTCACTTTTACACTCTGCAGAATGAGACACACACACACACACACACACACATGCATACAGAGGCAATGCTTGTCAACAGGCGACTGCTTGGGGCCCCCAGACTAAAAGTGGGGCCCTGATGGCTCACAAACTTTTATTCACTGCAGTCGCTTAAAATGTGCAAATTTTGCAATGACAGAAGGAAACCTCCCTAAGGGGGCCACATCCGACCGCACTCAATCTCGTTGCCTTGCTCAGCGTTGCGTGCATTACTGCTGTGAAAACCAAAGTTTGTCAATGAAAGTCAACTTAAGTAAATTTCAGATAAATTCTCTTTTAGGGGAGAAAACATTAACAGGGAAGAGGAAGAGGAGTAATCATCGAGCCAATGGCAAAGCATAATAGATGTCTTGTCTCTGTTCATGAAAGACCGGCACATCCTCAAGTGGGTGCTGGATCAAAAAATAAAAAAGGTATGAAGGAGCAAACAAGACCTGCACTCAAAGGAACTCCCGTTTAAAGGATTTATTGACTCAGACATTTCGAGAAAGAGCACGTTGGCTCGATGCGTCACTTGTCAGTAAATCGCTGGATTGAGGATCTTGTTTGCATCTTTGTCTCTGTGCAACACATTCATTATTAATTCAATGTCGGGGTAATCTAGTGAAGGGTTGGGCTCCAGGTAAGACGTTAGCATAGTCAACAAGCATTAGGGTGACAATGGCCAGAAAACTTTGACGGATGTATATTAAGTCACCTTGTTCTCCTCTTCTCAGGAAACGGTGGTTGATTTCATTAGTGGACGTCATCCTACGGGCTCCATCCTAGATGTCTTCGCTAATGGCTTCGGTAAGAAACGTTCTGATCCGTCTGATCTGTCGACGGTTATTTTTAAAGAAACTGGAGATTACACAACACCCAGTATTGTTGGATTCAAAGCAGTGAAACAATCCTTACTGTGTTTCTACACCTGGTTGACAGGTGGTAACACACATTTAGCCTCCTTCTTGATTAGTTCTACTTTCATCCTATACATGCTCATGTTTTCCCAGTGTTGCATTTTGCCCATCAACCCCCAGCAGGTTGCCTAGATTAGAAAGTTGACAGATCTTAACAGTTGTCGCACATGCATGTCTGAAAATGTGTTAAATTTCAGACTGCCCTTGAATCTTCCTGTGATGGTTGTTCACACATTTCCCTCACTGCTATCTCTGTCGATGGGGATCATTACGATCACACAGATTGCACAAGACAGGCGCATACAGTCCACGGTCCTGTGGGGGTCTCAGGATATCAACCTCATCACCACCTCCTACTAGCTAGCAGTGAATTTCCTGAATATTTCCTGCTGTTTTCCCACAACAGATAATCCCGTCTTCAATCTGAAAAATGTACTCAGGGGTTTGGAAAGAAACATTCAAGATAAAGTCAGAGCAAGAAAAGGGGCCGTTTGTGTTCACACGTGAAGCTCACCCTGAAAATTTCAGGATGTTTTCTGGAGTTTTGTGCAGGTGTGAAAGCACTACCAGATTGTCTTGTTGTACAAAGGAGGTCAGGATGCATCAACACAATCTGGAGTTCTCTATTCAAGCTCAAGGCTTCCACACTTACAGCTGTGCAGCAGACGAGCTCTAGAAAATATATCACCCTTTTCTCCTCTGCCTCAAAGTTAGTTTAGAGCTATAAAAAGTTAGTCCTATGATGTTTTACTGTCAGAGATTAAGAGCAGGACAGGAGTCACGCAGGGTGTGTACACTTTAATTGACCTCTTATTGCTGCGTGTTGTTTTTTATTGAGCTGTTAAACTTTGACACCACATTAACCCGAGTTAAGAGGGGGAGGAAGAACTAACCTGTTATTTGTATTGAATGGCGTTTGGAATAAATGGTTGTTCTCTACAAAGCAAAGGTGTTGGGAGGGAAAACCAGTGTGACCCCGGGTTGGGAACCAGTGTGACCCCGGGTTGGGAACCAATGTGACCCCGGGTTGGGAACCAATGTGACCCCGGGTTGGGAACCAATGTGACCCCAGGTTAGGAACCAGTGTGACCCCTGATTAGGAACCAGTGTGACCCCGGGTTGGGAACCAGTGTGACCCCGGGTTGGGAACCAATGTGACCCCGGGTTGGGAACCAGTGTGACCCCGGGTTGGGAACCATGTGACCCCAGGTTAGGAACCAGTGTGACCCCTGATTAGGAACCAGTGTGACCCCGGGTTGGGAACCAGTGTGACCCCAGGTTAGGAACCAGTGTGACCCCTGATTAGGAACCAGTGTGACCCCAGGTTGGGAACCAGTGTGACCCCAGGTTAGGAACCAGTGTGACCCCTGATTAGGAACCAGTGTGACCCCAGGTTGGGAACCAGTGTGACCCCGGGTTGGGAACCAGTGTGACCCCAGGTTAGGAACCAATGTGACCCCGGGTTGGGAACCAGTGTGACCCCGGGTTGGGAACCAATGTGACCCCGGGTTGGGAACCAATGTGACCCCGGGTTGGGAACCAGTGTGACCCCGGGTTGGGAACCAGTGTGACCCCGGGTTGGGAACTCATTTTTCCGCTGATGCCCTTGAAATCTTAGCAACATTAGAAAATGAACGAAGTCTTCTTTTGTGTGTTTTTCTTTGTATCTCCTAGGTTTAGATTTTTTAAGGAACTTTGGCGGAGACTTTGACGATGACGTCATATATTCTGATGACGACGACGACGACTATTATGATCGCCTGAGTCCACAATATTCCCCCAGCAGGACGTTACAACCACATCCGAGAATAAGACAACTCACGGAGGAGGTAGTACAATTCAGTTTTACTTTTGTGGAAAGGAAACTCAAAGACTCCGCCCACTTTTATTCTTGGTGGTGGTTTATAATGTGATATAAGAGCGTCAGGGACTCGTGCACTGGATGATATGAGAAGTGAATCATATTTACCTTCAAAATGGAAACATGTCAGACTTGTTTTGTGTTTTGAAATGTATTCTCTGAACTTCTTTGCCGTTGGCTGAAATTGGAGATGTATAAACCCTGAGTTCACAGGTTTGTGATTTATTCACAGGAAGCTGATAAACATGCAAAAGAATTGATAGAAGAAGAGGAGCGGATTAAGGAGCGAACTGAGAGGAACAAGCGCAAAAAAATGGTCAGTGTCGGCATTATTTCCAGGATGTAACGCGTCCTGCCTTCAGAACAGAATTAAACCACATCTTTCTTTCTCTACTCGCCCACCTTTTTAAAAAAGCATTTCAAAGGATTGTTGTATTGGGCATGTATGTGCTGATGTGAACACACACAGAAGGGGAACTGGTTCTCTCGATCAACCAGCAGCACTTCATGTAGCAGGCTGAGAGCTCGACTCCCGTACTGTAGCTAGAAGGAGAGCAAACAGCTGGTTCTAAAAGAGCGACACAGCTGCACACAAACTGAGCGTAGTGGACTTTAAGGAACACGATAGAAATCGTCACGCAGGTGGACAGTTGAAATCTTTTCTCTCTCTGGGAGACCTCCACATTCAGACTGCGTCTTATATTCTGGATTTTACATAACTGCAGAACTTTATCCAATCAGTTGATTAATGCCGCGTTCCATTTACCTCAGAAGTGGGAACTGGGAATGACGTCACACCCGAGTAAACTGCGTTCCAATTTCAAGTCGGAAAAGCAACATGGATGCCTCTGGGAGTAACTTTGTTTTGTTAGCTAATACCAGACGATAACAACACACTACGTGATCGTTTCTGACTGAAAATAACATGACAACACCTCCACAGAGAGAACTTGCACGGTACCGTCGGTCTGATTGATTTAATTACACAAAAAGACGACTGAGCTGCCAATAAACTCAACAATTTGCATCTTAAACATCCCTTTCGATTCATGTAGCAGCCATATTGGATCTGAACTCAGGCTACTTTTTTTTCTCCAAGTTTCCCAGTCGTAATTACAACTTCAGGGGGCGTTCCAGTTGACACTTCTGACTGGGAATTTCCCACTTCTGAGATCAACTGGAACGCAGCATAATCGTTTCAATAATCAATGACTAGTTATCAGGAGTGTTAAAGCTCTAATGGAGTGAACGACTCTGCATGTTTAGTGTTTGGTTTCTAAACAAAAATGCCGCAGTGCGAGCAGCCCAAAAAGTCAACATGAAAACGGGTCATTACACACGAGGTATGTTAAACTTGAGGCCTCGTTGGATCAGATGGTTCACATTTTTTTTGTAACGACAAAGGAGAGAGATCAAGGTCACTCGAGTTTGCGTGAGATTCAAGGTGTGACTCACCTCAGGGCGGGGCTCTCCTCATAATGGAACTAATGTTAGACATGTGAGTCAGCCTGGACGTTCACATGACCAGTGAAGTCGAGTCAGACCTTCATCCAGTCGACCTTTTCAACGTCACAAACCAAACCAGCTGCCAACTGATTTCCTTCCATGCATGAACTTCACCATGTTGATCCCTTCGTCTTGTCTTCTACACATTTATGCTGTTTGATTTCCAGGTGTGTGTACACATTCTTACTATCCAGAGTAAATAGACCCCCAATTAGGCCTGCATGATAGGGGAGAAATATGCAGACATATTCCCACAGTCCAAAGACATGCTCGTTAGGTTAACTGGTGACTAACTGGTAAATCCCCCGTAGGTGTGAATGTGAGTGTGTCTGGTTGTCTGTCTCTATATGTCATCCCTGTGACTGGCTGGTAAACAGTCTCCGCCTCTCCCCAAATGACGGCTGAGATTGGCTCCTCAAATGTACAAAAGTCTGCTTCTTTGCTCCTGACACTTTGTCCTTTTTTGTTTTCAGCGTAAAAAAGAAAAGAAACGATTAGAGAAGGAGAATGCAGTGAAAAGCGTAATACCTGTAAGTCCTTCTTTATTTTCATGTGGTTAAACTTCATAGTCTGGAAGTAAAACTTTCCAAAGCCGTGATGTGAACCGTGATGTGTTTTTCTTCTTCCATTTCAGGAGGAAGAACAAAGGACATCAGACTCCTCAGAAAATCAAGAAGAAAGTCCTAAAATTGAAACTAAATTAATGGCAAATGAATCTTGTGAACGTGGAAAATCACCACATGAACCTGAGGCTGCCGCATGTGAGCAGAGAGAAGATGGAGATAAAGAAGAAAATCTTTTGAAAATTAATAATGAAAAAGAAATGGAACTAACGGTTGGTCAAGACGTTTCAGTTTCAAACATTGTTGTAATCTTATTAAAAAGGTTTTCAGGAATGCTTTAACGTGTTGTTAGATAAAAAGAATCTTTGGATAGTTTTCTTATTTGTGTGTTTCTTCATCCTCAGCAGGATTTGGAAATTAAAAACTCTGGTGCGGATGAAACGGCGCCAGAGGAGACGTCTGACGAGAGGCCTGCAGAGGAAGAGAAGACAGAGGAAAAAAATGAAGAATTGAAAGTTCAACAGCCGTCAGAGGAAAAGCCAAAAGTTGAGGAGCAACCAGAAGTTCAAGAGATAGACAAGAAACATGAACCCGTTAAAGAGGTGGGGACAGAACACACTCAGAGGTTTATTATTTTATTTATCGGACGTAATCATGCTGAAGAAGGTGAAGACTTTTTAATCTCTGAGTCGTTTCTTCATCAGCTGTTTTTTTTTAATGGATAATAAAATGTAACTGCTTGAATTTAAAAAAATCTGCAAAATTTAGACAGTTCAGGGCGCACTCACATGAGGCAAAGTTACTCTGCTGAAGCATGATTCCCCCCCTACATTTTGATTTCACCACTTTGAATGAAAGTGTCCATATGCAGATAAATTAACCCTTTAACGCTCGACAGAAAGTTTCCTGCAGTGCTCAGACTCATTTTCTTCCTGCACTTTTAACAGGAAACGACGGATCCCACTGCAGAACAGTTTGCAAGTAGAAGCCGAGAGCTCGCCGGTGAGTTTTATTTTTTATTTTTTATTTTTTATCCATTCAAACTTGGACTGAGCGAACACGACGAGGCACTGACCGTCCGTGCTCTTTTTGTTCCAGGTAATGGAAATCGCTTGGCTGCACACGGACAGTACGAGTTGGCCGTGAAATACTTTACAGACGCCATTAAATACAACCCAAAGGAGTTTAGGTAAGAACATTGACTTCAGGCTTCTTTAAAGCGCCGTGCAGCGGTGACCAATGAGATGTGCTCTGACCGCTGTGTTTGTTCTGTGTGCTTCAGGTTATTTGGAAATCGGTCATTCTGTTATGAGAGAATGGAGCAGTATGAAAACGCTCTCAGGGATGCTGACTTAGCACTTTGCATGGAGCCAAACTGGATTAAAGGTTTATTTAGGAAAGGGAAAGCTCTCTGTGGACTCAAGGTGAATCGCTGCTCCGGTTGTCTAATTAACCCTTTAAGTGTTTTTATATGAAGTATGTCTTTGTGTGGTTAGAATTTAGAGAAAAGAGTAACGAAAAAAACTGTAGAAACACCTGCAGTACATCTCAAAGCATCCAGGCAACATGGTGTTATTGTAATACAAGCAGAACATTAACATTTAAATGTGTCTCCTGTGATTCCTCTCCTCGATTCTCCAGAAATACTACGAGGCCTCGTTGATCTATAAGGAGGTTTTGAAGTTGGAGAGTGCGAGCACTGAAGCCAGGCTAGAGCTGAAACGAGCGCAGACGCTGCACCTCATGGTAAGAGACAAAAAACCATCAACAAAGCTTCAATGGAAATGCTTAAAAAAACCACTGTAAACATCTGGAGCCTGTCTGAGCAGTGCTGGTTAAAACTGGAGGTCAAGGACCTCGCCCTCATGCGTCAGCTGTTGTTTGTCGCTGAGCTCTGAGTTGAAAGAAGATCAACTTTTAGCGCCCTCAGTAAGCTTAACTTCTCCCACACCCACTCCCCCAATCAAAATCAAGAAGGGGCGTGACTTCTGAAATCAGTTTTGTCAACAACGAAGGCACAGGCGTGACAGCGGTGTGACATGTTCTCTCTGCCCTGATTAAATTTCACTCTGTATTTATTTTCTAGTTTGAATTTTATGTGCAGTGTAAAGGCAAGCTCGAGTCAAATGAAGAATCTCTTTCTTTCCAACTTCTCTCCCAGGAAATGGGATTCACCTGGGCGCAGAGCTCTGAGGCCCTGAAATCACACGCCACGTTAGAGGCAGCCGTGGAAGCTCTGTTCTGTGGAGATAACGCTCAAAGTCCTGGAGGTGAAATAACCACAACAGACGCCTCTGTGACGTCCTGCTGGTCGATACGCTCTCTCTTACCGTCTGCTCGTTCTCTTTAGATGCCGGCGCCTGCAGGGAAATTACAAACAAGCCTGTGTGGCATGAAGAAGAAGAAGAAGAAGAAAAAGAAGACGAGTGGGTCGTCCTGCCGACGAGTCGTCCCAGAGCGCAGCAGGTTAAAGAGTCCGAGGCGGCAGGACCGGTCAGATCCAAATCTCAGTCTCCCACACCCGGTCTGAAGAGCCCAGTGAAACCGTAAGTCGACCACTGATCATTTCATCGTTCAACCTCAACGTGGAGTGGTTTCATCGCTTCCTCTTTTCTCCAAAGGACTGTTTTCTCCGTTTGGGTTGGATCCTTGGCTCCAGATGTCACCTACGCAACGCTGCACGAGCTCTTCAGCAGGTAGAGCACCACAAATTATAAAATTCTTAAAATGTATATGAAATATTCTGGGTAAAAAGCTCTGTCTGTTGGTCACACAAGTAGAAGAAGCCGACTTTTTAGAGGAAAACAAATTATCAAAAGTTCTTCTTATGGACTGAATTTTACATTTAAAGGGGACATATTCTGAAAAATGTTACATTTAAAGAGACACACACCAAAACGGAGCGTTCTGAGAGAGCTGGTTTCTACAGGGTCACAAACCTCCTCTGGTGCTTGATTCTTTAAATATAAGATCGATAATCTCGAATCAGGGCGACCATCCTGCACGAGTTTCCAGCTCACGTGTTCTCGCTCTTTTCTTCCCGCCGTCTCTCAGAGCGGGGACGGTGCAGAGCATCAAGATGCTGCTGGAGCAACAGTGCGCCTTCATCAACTACACCCGCAGAGAAGACTGTGAGAGAGCAGTCCTCTGTATCAACGTACGTATCTGTTACATTCAGTTATACTTACAGTACGGGCTGTCCTGCGTTAACTAGTTAATCCTTATTAATGACGTGTTATTATGTCGTAACATTGACTTTTGTTACCGTTCCTTTAAGCGGTTTGACGACAGTTTGTGACCACTTCCTGTTTCCTATGTCCTAACCTTCCATCTACAGGAAGGGCCTTACTTTATTTCAAAATAAAAGCATGGTTTAATTCAAACAGCAAGTACTCTCAGCTTAAAACACGCTTTTATTTTGAAATGTTGTACCAACAGTTTTTATTTTTAAATTCTTAAACGCTAATTAACCACAATTAACTCTCAATTAACTGCTGTTAAACATTTGAATCCTTTGACAGCCCTTATTTACATACATACAGGACATTTAGCGAACTTTGTTGAAACTGTTCAACCGGTTTGATGATGTTAATTGAAACATTTTTGTCCGAGGTGTAACATCCTGTTTCTTCTTCAGGGAATGGTTGTAGAGGGGGCTCCACTCTCTGTGCGACATCCGGGTAAATTTAACACCGGACCCAGGTAAGAACTTTATCATGTTATTCTGATTTTAGCTTTTTGTTATAAAAAAGATTTTACTTTTTTCAAATGTTGAATGATTTACAAGAAAACCAGCGATTGTTGTCCAGTGTTTATTTCTTTAAAACTCTGCAGCTGTAAAAGAGCAGTATGTAACTCTGACCCCTAGTGGTTAAAATGGGTACTTCAGTCCAAATTCTAAACATAGTAGAGTGCAGTCCCCCTCCTCTCTAGAGTGGATGCTCACTCAGGTCACCATGTGGTGGACTCTGAAGCTTCAGTGTTTATCCAGCTCTGCATGGGTCTGTAAACCTTTCTGTGTTCTAACCTCTCTCCATTTTTCAAAAGCATCTCCAATATTGATCCTAGTTTGAGCACGTTTCTGCTCGTGGAGCTTATTAGAAACATGCAGAGGCTTTTTAGGTCGGGTACAATCACTTCTATCTGAACCACTTCTCTTGCCCGCTTCCATCGCTGCAACACCTGTTGACCTGATAACTGCTCTCATATCTGGCAAACCGAGGGGTGTCCAAAACAGCCGTGTTGACATGTATTCTGAGAAAAAAATAAAATAAAAATTAAAACTCTGCTCACTTTTGTAACAGCTCGTACAAGAAGGAGTGCTTCTTCTGGAGGACGTCTGGCTGCACGAGGCAGGACTGCACCTTCAGACACGTCCTGGAGAACAAGAACATCGACCAGGCCAAGTTCACCAACAGACTGGGAAATTTTCACATGTAGGGAAACACAAACCACAAACATGCAGCGCTTGCTTCAACATTTGACGAGGCGGTGGCGCTGAACTCGTCTGCTTTTTGCACTTTCATGTTTCCTATTTTGGCTGCAGAAAAATCTCAATTGTGTTTGGATTTGTCATGTTTAGTTGCATGTTTGATTGAAGGCCCCATTACTGTTGGGACAAATACAAAGTGCCAATCAAACTATAATAATAAAAGTGTATTAAGGTCATAAATAATAAACACTAGGCTTTAGGCGTTCCTTAGGAGCATCACTTTTCAGGGATTGTTTTAAATTCTCTTAACTGTTCAAAGATTGTGTTTAAGGATCTGTATCTACTGAGTCGGATTGTTTTTGAAAAAAGCAACACTTCCTGTTTTTTAAGCCACCACTAGATGGTGGTGTTACCTTTTTATCAATCAAACTATGGGGGCTGCAAATTGTTCTGTTTTCTTTGCTTTTATTTAAAGAAGCAGCGACTTGACCGAGCCTCTTTAACGTGCCATGTTTGATCATGTGAGGGCGTCTGACACTAATTCCTTAAGAAAAAGTGCCTTTTAGTTACTGTGGCTGTTTCCCCGGGAGGAACTAAAGCCTCAACTTTAAAGCTTCATGTTGGACCGTCAACATTAAGTGTACAACATTGGTGTTGTACTGAACGGTTTTGACGAGTGGTTCTACAGAACGTCCCTCCTTTTGCAGTGTTTTCTCACTGAAGTATGACAAAACAAAAACTGGTGATACACACGTGTTGAAGTGGACAACTGTCTGCTCACATCACCGTTTAAAAAGACAATCTGGGGAAAGTATTTTATCGAGCGTTATGAAAACATGTTATTCCTGATCCTGAAGGTTTCAAAGCTTCTTACTGCTGTTCATCATTTCTGTTCTCTGCAAGTAAAAATCTGTTTCCTTGACTCTTGTCTTTCATTTAAAACTCCTGTGGAGGAGTTTATAGAAGATTATGAAACATACTGAAAATCATACTGAGATGGAAAAGCAAAACAAGACCATCAGTGGAAAGATTTTAACATCAGTAAATGCTGCAGCAGCCTAAGTGTTCGATGAGAGGATTTACAACACGCTGCTTAAACGCCTTTTGTTTACGTTTCTGCAGCAGAATAAATCAAAGAGATTTTCTGACACAATGTGTCAGATGTTTATCTCATCCATTCATACACAGCTGACGAAGCAGAGGGAGCAACTTGGGGTTAAGTATCTTGCCCAAGGACACATCGGACATCATCATCAACCTTTATTTAAGTTCTCAGAGAGATCATTGAGGGCGTCCCTCATTTACAATGATGCAGAGAAAACATACATAAATGATAAACAATGAGAAATGAGATAAAGCTACTGCAGAAAATAAAATCAATAAAAGAGCAATAAGAACATTAAAATATATACACTAAAATAATTTAAAAGCTTGAAATGACTACAGTGATAAGTCAGTAATTAAAATCAAACAAAATAGTTACAGTCAGGTATTGGGCGGTTTAAAATAATAGTTTTTAAAGTGTCTATAAGAGATAAAAGTGCTCAAATTCAGGTCCTGTTGTAAAATATTCCAGGGGTACATGTTGCTGCAGGAGCTGGGGATCGAACCCCTGACCTTCCGGATGAGGGACGATGACTCTACTGACTGAGCCTGGCTTTAACTGACACACAGACTCCCATGCTGTCAGACTTTCATTCTCATCATCATAAAGTAAAATAGTCTAAACTGTAACTTTGTGTGATTTGGGACACAGATATGAGGTGAGAGGACGCTGCAGCTTGAGGATGCAGATATCTTGTTTTTCTGCTGTCCCAATGTGAGATCAGTCCCCTCAGCAGCTTCAGGCCGCTGCTGCGTCCATGAGAAAGAAAGAAGCAGCCTGAGTTTAACTGGGAACGATGGGTAAAAACGCTCGACGACTAACAGAGATTTGATCTAAGGCGGGGTTCTTCTTTTAAGCCTAAAATACCTCTCCTCAAAACTCCCCGACTGTGTCTCCTTGCCGTCGATGCGGGTGGGATTTGTGTGAATCCCCTCCTTCGCAGGCGCCCAGCAGGTTTGACTCGAGCACAGACCAAGGTCACTCCTCCTGCGACTCCCCTCGTGTTACGCAATGTTTGTGGTGTGAGTTACAAAAACCCTCTCCAAAGAGCTGAATAATTAGATTTTAAAAACAAGGAGGGGGAAGAGAAGTTGAGGTATTTAGCCGTGAGAGGTGCTTAGTGTCGACCTTGCAGACGGAGCAGCTGGACTCGAGGGGGGGGGCATTAATTGGCTGATGGTGGCATACCTCACAAAGTCCTTTTTGATCCCTGTGAGATTTGAGAGCATGAAAGGCCTGTAACACTAATAACATGAACTCCACCTGAACCCAAAAGCAGCTCGGGTGAAAAATATCTCACTGCAGAAGAAACCTCTTTAAACGGAGATAAGAGGTCAAAGTTCCCAAACAAACAAAAATCCACATCCTGCCGATCCCTTACTTAACCAAAGCAAACAGCTGGGAGATTAAGTGCAACATGCTAAAAGGCTGCATCGTTTGTGGAGCTTTTAGCGCATTTCTCTCCCTCCCACTACGAGGAAAAAGGAAGAAGGAAACACAGGAGTGAACGAGGAGACATGACACACTGCTCTCTCTTTGATTTTTGATGTATGTTCTAATTCTGTGGCTTCTCTCTTTTTGGTAAATAAAGAAATGTCGGTGTGACATGAGGGAGTAGCTGACTCACGCTGCGTGTATCAACAGCGTGATTTTGCCTCTCAGGGAGCCAAAATACATCCTGAAGCCGCTCGCTTTACAGACTTCTGCTTGAACTCTGTAACCCCTCCCTGCACGCCCGCTGCTGTTTGTTTGTCCTCCTTTAAGAGATGACACTTTTAACATATCAGTGTTTGTAATTTGGGGCAAAACAACAAAGTTAACTTCTTTATTTTGCTCTGCGGGAACATTGTCGCATTCAGCTTCCTTCAGTTTTTGTTTATTTAACGAAAGACGTTTCAGTTTGTGAAGATTGTTTCTGTCCCCCTCTCAGACTTTAGAAATACTAACATCAACTATTGTTAGTGGTGTATCTTAAAGGTGACATATCCTCCTCCTCCTCTTCAGTTTAAATAAGTCTCAGAGCTCCTCAAAACATGTGTGTGAAGTTTCTTGTTCTAAATCCACTCTGATCCTGTATTTGATCATGTCTATAAACCCCTCTATTTCAGCCCTGCTCAGAACAGGCTGTTTCTGTGTCTGTACCTTTAAATATGTAAATGAGCTGTGTCTGACCACACCCCCTCTCTGGAAGGGCTTGGGTGTACTCGGTGCTTTCTCGCTCCATGTCCTATTGTTTACGGTGAGAAGGCAGACTCAGAGGGCAGAACAAACACCTAGCTGTGGGAGTGTCACCCACCTGGGGGAGGGGCTACTGCCCTTTGTGATGTCACATCTCCAAACGGCCTGTTTGAGCACACATTTTCTGAAAAGTGGAGCAGGCAGAAGACGGAGAGGATGGACTTTTCTCATCATTGTGGGGTTTGTAAACGGACTAGAGACACATGTTAGAGATAGAGGAACATGGGGAAGTGGATTTTAAATAATATGTGACCTTTAAAGAAGTATCCACGTCAACTGACAATGGTAGGTTAACCGCCTTTTTTTCACAACCAACACGCTATTTAACCACTGTGACTCTAATATGCAGATTTATAAAGATCAACAAGATACTGTTAACGGTGGACTCACACAAAGAGGAAGCATCTGGTCCAGTGCAGCCTCATCCCGACCCGGCGCTCGTTCTCTTTGTTTGCTCTGTGAAAATGAATACAGTAATTGTCACAATGAGAAATTGACCTTCTCTTTAATCGAGAGACCCCTTCCCCCCCTCCTTCCCCCCCTTAACAAGTTGAAATAGTGCAAACCCAATTAGGGAATTGATTGCTTGCTTTCATTTTCCTCATTTGCATCCGGGTCATATAGAGAAGATAAATTAAACGCCTCGCCTATTGTCCACACTGTCATTCCTGGTGGCGGAGCGTCGATTGCTAAGAAATGAGTGAGAGAGAGCGTTCTTTTGTCTCCGCTTGAAGGACTAATCTGTGATAATCTGCTGCTGTTGAAACACCTACAGAAAGAAGGAGACCTATAGAGGATTATAAACGCCCTCGCTCTTTCACGCCTCTGTACAAATGCACGATAATGAGATCATTTATTGTAACATTTAAAGGGCGATTTGAGTCTTTGTGCAGGTTTTTAAACTCGCTGCTAAGGATGCAAAGAAAGGTCTCTGAATAGTGTCACCTGGAAATGTAAAGCTCAGTGAAGTCTCCTACAATACAATAAAAAGTCTGACACCATGAAAGCTATAAGCGTTTTTTTGGGGGGTCTTTTTCTGCCTTTATTTTAGAGACAGGACGGTGGATAAAATCAGAAATCAAGGAGAAAGAGTGTGGGGAATGACAGGCAGGAAAAGGAGCCTCAAGTCGGGTTGGAACCCGGGCCGCCCGCTTGGACATATCCCTCGTTATAAGCTAACAAAATAAAGGTCGTCCTGGAAGCGTCCATGAAGCTTGTTTGACAACTCGTTACTGGAACGCTGTCGACTCGGGTGTGATGTGGTTCCCGCTCCATTCATGGCCGTAACCAGCTATGAGGTCACGAGGCTCTGGACCTCGGTCATTTTTTGCAAAAACAAGACGGTTACCAGACAATCCATGAAGAACTATCTCTCTATGTACAGACTGAATCTCTCTCCTCGAAGGTGTCTAGTCTAGAGTTGGAGCTTATTGTTGTATCTGTTCTCTGTGTTGTCCCTTGTTTTGTTTTGTTTTCTGTGTGTTTTGTTTTGTTGTTTGTTGTTTGTTGTTGTTGTTGTTGTTGTTGCTGTATGTATTACTTTGTTTGCTCAGGAAGTGATCTGGTACCTCTCCAGCTACCAGACCAATGTCCAGATTTCTGTCAGGACCTAAAGACAATTTCAACCAAAACCTTCAAAAAGTGTATCTTGAGAAAATTGCCAACCCTGCCTTTAATAACTTAGTAGGTTAACAATAAATGGAATGTGTTTGGAGTATGTCATTTTAGTAAAACGGCATCTGTGGTCCTGAAACTGAGCGTGTTATTGCAGAAGCCGATAATTTGAAATATGTACATTTGTTTATTATTATTTGTATACGAGTGTGACTCAATACAGACGAGTGGAGGCGACTGTCTCACTACTTTTCTCCCTTATTTTCGGCTACAACAGTTCCAGTCGTTGGGAGTAAAATACTTTGACATAAAAACATGTTGCTGATGTTTTTATGTCCCTGCTCATGATGCATGTTCAGTCAACCCGCGGCCCTGATGTGCACGCCTCGTTTCTTCCCCGTTGAATAATTCAGGTGTGCAGGTTTGTTTTATGTGCATGTTTATGTTCACACACAGACTCCAGCATCGGCTGACGGCGAGGATAACGACCCTTTGTTGTCTTCCTCTGATGAATGACGGTTTAAAGGTTGACGCTCACATCTCTTTCATCGCCGTCAGAGAGACCTACACAACTTCTGCGCGGCGTCACTTTTATTTTGGCCTTTGTCTCGGAGATCGATTGAGGGAGTGGCCTGCACGGCGAGCAAAGTGTCATTAACATGATTAGAGGCTAAACAAAAGAGAAGGCCGCTGGGTTTTGAAGCTGCACACAGACGTAGAAGCTGAACATGTTTCAACTTGTTTCCTTCCAGTATTTACTTAATGGGCTCAGAAATATGTGGCCTGTGTGCGTTGTAATCATTAAAACCCTCCTGTCAGGTTGTATTTCTTCTCGCTATCGACCCACATATCTGGAGGTAACATGTTCAAGGGCATGAAAAATGTCGAGGCCTGTAAATCCTCTCATTGTTGCCCCGGGGAGTTTGACTTCCAATAATTGATGCCTGCTCTCATACATCACCCGCCCGCTGTTCCTGCAGAAGTCTTTAAGCTAAAAGTCTCTCGCTGGTTCACACCTCGTCCAGAGGTCCGTTTTGTGTCATCTGTTTTTTTGGAGATTGACCTCCCCGACACTGAACTCAATAATGTCTCCATTAATCTGCAGACAGTGATTTATAACAGGAGACACTTGTAATAAAACTTTGCCCTCCAGGCTTCACACAGCCTGTTGTGCTTCCTGCACAAATGAAACCTGCTTCCTTTAATAGAGATAATCCTGAGTGGCGTGTCAGCTCAGCTGAAGTCTCATATTAAAAACGATCAGTGTTTATGAATGTGGTGGGAAACACTAAGTGGTAAAAGGAAACGTGCTTCACTCTAACAGGAGTGCAGATACGGTGAAAGAAAAGCGACTCTTTGAGAAGTTAAATTATTCATCACATTTCTTTGAAATAGAAAATTCATCAAAGCAAGAAACGAGAACATTCAAAGAAACGTAATGGAATAAAGTCCCCAGTTTCCAAAGAATAATCCTCAAGTAAAGTACAGATACACAATTTTTTTTTTCCTATTTTCCTTTTGTTAAAGATCTCATCTTCTCCTCATCTTCTCCTCATGTTGTCAGTCTGAGAAACCTAAAGAGCAGCTCAAAAACCTCTTTATTTATCCTAAACTGGTGCCAGTAAAAACCTTAATTTCAGCTTGTTTCAGCTCCTGTCTCTTTAAGCCCCTCCCCCTCCCCATGTGCCCACTCTCTTCTGATTGGCCAGCTCTCTGGAAGCCTTCAGAGGGACAGAACGCTGCAGGGCTGCCAGGGGAGGGCTGCTCTCCAGTGCTGGGAGAAGAGAGTCTCTGTAAAGAGGTTTCAGCGTCTTACCCCCGACTTCTACAGACAGTCGTTGACTGGATCGGCAGCGAATGGCGGCGCAGCGTTCGGCGCTGACAGACCTCAGCGCCCACAGAGTATGTGGAGATCGGGGGGTTAATAACATACTGGAGACTGTCTCTTTAACAAAACGTCCTCTTAATTTCAAAGTGTTAGAGTTAGAGGAACACAAGGATAAATACCTGATCAGAATATTACTGGTGGCTTTTAAAAGTCCTTAAACAGGAAATGGATGAAAAAATAAAAAAAAGTTCTACATCTTGTTTTTCTTTTTGCTTGATTCAGAAACAGTAAGCTCCCCGGTTCTGTGGTTCACATGTTGCAGTATTTTGGGAAAGCATTATGAACAAAGACACTCAGACTTTCTGCACCCGTCTTTCCCAAGTCCCGACGGAAAGGGGGACAAACAATGGACAAATACCTCTAAGAGGATCAAGGAAGTCTGTTAAGTAGTGACGGTTATGTGCAATGTAAATTATACTGTGCTTTTCCTAATAAAAAAAGAAAAAAGAAAAATGTTGAAAGTGTGAGAGGTGAGTCGGAGGAGGCTGAAACTTAAAGACAATGAAGAAAAGCTCCTGTCTCTCTTTAAGATGATAAATGTATTTGATCATCATAAAGAGAGACGGTGAGCGGGAGCCTCTCATTAAAAAAAAAGAAATACCTGACGTGGATGAATGCATTGATCTGGTTTATAACTTTTACTTTAGGAACACTAAAAGATGCATTTATTGAAAAAGTGTGCAAAACTGAAAAGTCTATTAACTTCATGATGGAATATTTGTCCTTTTTTTTATTTCGCACTGCAAAGATGTAATTTCCTGCCGATGTTTCTCTCTCTCTCTCTCCTTCAGTTTAGTCATTTTATCTCCTCTCCTCAACCCGCTCACTCCACATTAAGCT